>NC_061114.1:72715586-73007399 GCF_002878395.1 Capsicum annuum
TAAGAGATGACTTTCTAAGTGAATAATTTTTAAATCAGATAGAGTTTTTCTAAATCTAGCTTTTTATAATGTGAGAAATTAAATTAGCTTGCCAACGATACCAACATTATCCAAATCCGATATTGGGGTGAGAAGTTATGGTCATTTTTGTAGAGCTATCAGAACTGCCCAGGTGCGATAGGCAGGATGACGGATTGTTGAGCTTGTGACAGACCATCGATCAAGCTGTCGCAACCAAGTCAGTATGCTCTTTCACTGGCCAAGTGTGACAGTTAGGATAATGGATCGTTGAGCTACCGATGGACTATCTCCCAAGCAATCGTAGCTAAGGCAGTGAGTACCTATTCCAATCCAAGTGTGATGGTTAGGCCGAAGGACCATCGAGCTAGCGATGGACCATCACATGAGCCATCGTAGATCCCGTTCAGCAAATTTAAAGCCATTTTAAAAGGACTTTTTGGTCCTTTTCCACCCTTTTTAACACCTAGATATATCAAAACAAAGCATAGAACTTCAAATTGATTCAAAGCATAAAGAACTAGGGTTTTCTCTCAGGATTAACCCTCAAGAGAAAGACCCAATTACTTCTTCAAGATTTCACCATAGTTTTTGTGAATTGATTTAAGATTCAAGGTTCCCAAGTCAAAAGCTTCATGAACCCTCACTCAAGAGTACGAAAGAGAGTCTCAAGAAAGTTAGGGTTTATACCCATTATTATTGTTTGCAAGATTTTGAGATTTCCCATGGATTAAAGGTTGAATTACATGATTTTGTTTATATTTCCATGCATATTTCTGAATTTTCCAGATTTGAAGATGATTATGAATATTATGTTATCAAGCATGAATTTTGAGATGTTGAAATCATGAGATTTATATTATGACTTATTTTTCCAATATCTTGATTGAGATATTGTAAGATTTTTAAGATGATGGTTGAGCATGAAGTTTAAATATGATTTTGATGCATTAAAACTTTATATTTTGAGTCCTAAGTACAAGTGATGAGTTTATGAGGAGATTATGATCTCAAGTTTTGTTGAAAAGTTTTGATATGTACTTTCAAAAGCTAAGATAGGAATACACACTACTTACGATTTAAATCTAAGAGAAGCATAATTTGGTCTTCATTATAGACCCTTGAGTTATTTTAAGGTGAATTTCTTAAAACCTCTAAGCCTATGTATGGGAGTAGTATTTAGCACCGAGTTGGGTATGATTCCATGGTTTCATACCCCAGTGCTATGTGCCACCATAGAATTGAGATTTATAGGTCCGAGGCTGAGATAGTGATCACTAAAGTTAAGGTTTTATTTTGATGGCAAGGGTAGAATAGCTCTCCTCAATGTGGGCAAGATGTTTGACTCCATGTCAACTCACATGGTTTATGTCGGTTAAGAGAACCTCCCTGCTAGTAAAAGTAAATAACAACTTTTGAGTATATTTCTTAAGATAAGTATTTTCCCTAATAATTTTTGAAACTAAGTGTAAAGGCTCACAAAACTTATTCAGATATTGAATTACTTAAGTTTTTTAGTTACAGAGTTACAACTTTAGTTTTTGGACACAAAGGTGTTCTCCTTTTTTACTTAGCCTATATGAATTGAGATAAAGTATTTCTTATGTAGAAAGAAATTTGAGATTTCATTTAGTTTACAAGATTACGAGAATAAGAAGAGTATACAAATTTTAGAACCAAATATTGTGGCTCACGAGATTTGTAAAGCATGTTTTGCTTCTTATGGCTACTTATTTTAGTATTTCAGATATTCCAGCTTACGTGAGTCACATACATTTAGCCTGTATTGTTTTATAAATGATGATTATGAGATATGTTTTTACTTATACATTCACCCCCATAGACTCAGTACATCCTCAAATTACTGATCCACATATATGTCTATGTGTTACATTGTCTCATAATATAGGTACAAGTTCCAGTATGCACATTCAGACTCAGAAAATTGGAAATTCTAGCCTTTGAGATGATGAGTCCTCCTACTTCGAGGACTTCAATTATACTTATTTATATTCTTTACTTTCTCATTCATATATATTTATTAGCTATAGTTGGAGTAGCCTCCCAGCTGTCTATAGTCAGTATTAGTAGAGGCTTCATACATAGAAAGTAAAGTTAGTGTATTTAGTTTCAGTTTTCTTTGAGAAAGTAGAGTTGTAATCTTGTGAATTCAATTTTGTATTGAACAAATTTTAGAAAAGAATTATCTTCCACTGATTTTGAGCAGATTTATCTATTTTTATTCAAGTGCTTATGAGTTATGCCAGTAGAAGCATTATCTTGGGGTCACTTATGATTCTAAGCACCATGTGATGTCTCGGGACCTATTTTTAGCGCATTACAAACTTGGTATTAAAGCACAGAGTTCAAGTGTCTTAGGGTGTCTGCGAAGCTGTATCTAGTAGAGTCTTGCAGAACGGTATGGAGACATCTGTAATTTTATTCGAGAGGCTACAAGGCATTTATAAAATATTTCTCTTCTTTCAAGTCTCAGATTGTGCTATAGAAAGGTTTTCTAAGAAACTTATACAGTTTCTTATCTTGCTCTATTCAGACAATCTCTGCCTTATTTCAAGGTGAAAGAAACATTCAAGCTTAAATATTTACAGATAGAGTTATGGGATTGTACGCAGACTCAAAAGTATCTTGTTAATTCTATTAAGATCCAAACTTTGAAGAACTTTATTCATGTTAATTGAAATAGTACACTAAGCCTAAGCTAGATGTGCTTTCAGATCCCTTCTCAGAATTCGTAATGTTAATCTATACTTCCCCATTTATACATCATTCTTGAGATAGCACAATTAGCAAGTTCCAAATTTCTCCCCTAATAATACTCGAAGGTTTGCTAGCAAAAAGTTTTAGAATACATCCAAAGGGTTTAAGAGGAGCTCTTTAGTGTGTCATAAGTCCTTCAAGCTAAAAGTTATGTCCTCTTTTTTATGAGTTATTTAATTGATGCAGAATTAGATATGTATTCAGATTGCCCGCTGACCCTTATTATATAGATAATACTCATGAGAGAAGATAGTATGAACCTAGACTGTTAAGTATAGTGTGTATTCAAGAGATATTATGAACTTTAGTGTTATGATTTATGAATAGTAGAACCTTATTATATTTAGAAGTATGGGTATAGAAGAGTAGTGTCAAGAAGATGTGGGAATGATGATTGGTAGGAAGTATAGATGTAAGCTTATGCATATTATAGAGATACATCAAGGTAATATGTCCTTGTGTGTTAGTTTAGTGGAAGGTAGAGATAGAGTTATTAATTAAGGTGAATTGTTGTTTGCTTGTAGTACGGAAAGAGTTATTGATGGTATTTATTATGATTGAAAGTATAGTATATTAATGAAGTATTTGGTGGTTTAGTATCATTAATTTAGGATTCCCTAGAGGTTGCAAAAAGGATTTTAGCTGAAATTTATAAAGCTATGATGGTAATTTAGATGTATAGAAGGGTAAATAATAATGCGGTGCAGAAGGAGGACTTGTTAATTAATTATGATAAGATAGGACGTATGATTTAAATTGGATATTGTTGCTATGAAGTTCTAGTGTACTAGTGTTTCTTGATGTTTTATTCTATAGATTCCAAGTGAGATTAGTATGTAAGGTGAGTTGTCAAATCATGCCTAGTACCAGACACTAAGTTTAAATAGTAGATAATTAGCAAGGTGGATGTAATAATTTCTTGGTTAGTGTGGATAGTTGTATGGAAGTGATCTAGTAGGCTTGAACAATGTATGCAAGATCTTAATTTTATTTGTTTTTAATGAAGTATGATGTTTTAGGTATGATGTACAGGAACGCCTAAGGTGATATGGAGCTTTATTATTTTCGAATCTTATTAAGTGTTGTGTGCTTATTAGTACCCCTTTAATTGATAAGTATGAATGAGGTTGTGTAGTAAATGGTGTTCTTGTTAGTTAACATGTGGGTTACAGATTGCTGATGTGGTAAGTTAGAGATGTGATATTACCATCGCCTAAGCCATCGTATCTAAGGCAGTGAGAACCTATTCTAATTCAAGTGCGACAGTCAGGCTGATGGATCGTCGAGCCAATGATGGACCATTAAAGATCTTGTTCAACAAATTTAAAGTCGTTTTAAAAGGACTTTTTGAGCTTTTTCCACCTTTTTAACACCTAGATATATCAAAATGAAGCATAGGACTTCAAATTAATCCAAAGCATAAACAACTAGGTTTTTATCTCAAGATTAACCCTCAAGAGAAAAACCCAATTCCTTCTTTAAGATTTCACCATAGTTTTTGTAAATTGATTTAATATTCAAGGTTCCCAAGTCAAAAGCTTCAAGAACCCTAACTCAAGAGTACGAAAGAGAGTCTCGGGCAAAATTGTTCATCTAAATTCATAATCCATGGTATGTGAGGTTTGATCAAGGGTAACTCTTTCACCCTTGTGCCCAAAGGCTTATTTTAAATACAAATTTTTGCAAATTATGAGATTTTCCATCAAACTAAAGTTAGGGTATATACCCATTATTATTGTTTGCAAGATTTTGAGATTTTCCATGGATTAAAGGTTGAATTACATGATTTTGTTTATATTTCCATGCCTATTTTTTAATTTTCCAAATTTTAAGATGATTATGAATGTTTTGTTATCAAGCATGAATTTTGAGATGTTGAAATCATGAGATTCATATTATGACTTATTTTTCCAATATCTTGATTGAGATGATTGTAAGATTTTTAAGATGATTGTTGAGCATGAAGTTTAAATATGATTTCGATGCTTTAAAGCTTTATATTTGAGTCCTCAGTACAAGTGACGAGTTTATAAGGAGATTAGGATCTCAAGTTTTGTTGACAAGTTTTGATGAGTACTTTCAAAAGCTAAGTTAGGAATCCACACTACTTATGATTTAAAGCTAAGAAAAGCATAATTTGGTCTTCATTATAGACCCTTGAGTTATTTTAAGGTGGATTTCCTAAAAATTCTGAGCCTAAGTATAGGAGTAGTATTTAGCATCGAGTGGGGTATGATTCCAAGATCTCATACCCTAGAACTACGTGCCACCATAGGATTAAGATTTATGGGCCCGAGGCCGAGATAATGATTACTAAAGTTAAGGTTCCATTCAGATGAAAAGGGTAGAATATCTCTCCCCAATGTGGGCAAGATGTTGGACTCCATGTCAGCTCATATGGTTTATGTCGGTTAAGAGAACCTCCCTGCTAGTAAAAGTAAATATCAAATTTTGAGTATATTTCTTAAGATATGTATTTTCCCTAATTATTTTAGGAACTAAGTGTAAAGGCTCACAAAACTTATTCAGATATTGAATTACTTGAGATTTTCAGTTACAGACTTACAACTTTAGTTTTCAGAAATAAAGGTGAGCTCCTTTTTCACTCAGCCTATATGAATTGAGATAAAGTATTTACTATGAAGAAAGAAATTTCAAATTTCATTTAGTTTAAAAGATTATGAGAATAAGAAGAGAATACAGATTTTAGAACCAAATGTTGTGGCTTATGAGATTTGTAAAGCATGTTTTGCTTCTTATGGCTACTTTTTTCAGTATTTCAGTTATTCTAGCCTATGTGAGTCACGTACATTTAGCATGCATTATTTTATAAATGATGACAATGAGATATGTTTTTACTTATGCATTCACCCCCATATATTCAATACATCCTTAAAGTACTGATCCACATAATGTAGGTACATGTTTCAATATGCATATTCAGACTCAGATAGTTGTAGATTCTAGCCTGTGAGATGATGAGTCCTCCTACTTTGAGGACTTCAGTTATACTTATTTATATTCTTTACTTTCTCATTCATACATTTTGATTAGTGATAGTTGGAGTAGTTTCTCAGCTGTCTATAGTTAGAATTAGTAAAGGCTTCATAGACAGACAGTAGAGTTAATGTATTTAGTTTAAGTTTTCATTGTGAAAGTAGAGTTGTAATCATGTGAATTCATTTTTGTATTGAACAAATTTTAGAAAAGAATTATGTTCCACTGATTTTGTATAGATTTAGCTATTTTTATTTAGTTTCTTATGAGTTATGGCAGTATAAGGGTTAGCTTGGGGTCACTTATGATCCTAAGCACTGTGTGACATCTCGGGACCCTTTTTGGACGCGTTACACATATTCTATAATAAGAGGGAGAAACAAATTAGACTGAGAATTTAACTTGAGCTCATGCTCACTTGCACGACATGAATACTGAAAAAGGGAAACTATTCCTAAAATATCTCATAGCCTCTTGTCCATAAGTGTGATACATAACACACCCATGCACAAGACTCTACTTGATGCGGCTTTTCAGACTTCCTAGGACACTGTTGAAACTTAGGCTCTGATACCAAGTTTGTAACCCCCCGAATCTGGTACTCAAAATGCCACACAGTGCTCATGACCCCGAAAGACCACAATCTAACCCATGAATGATATCTGTAACTGAGCACTGCATAACATAATGTATAAATTTGGAATAAAAGTCTGAAAGGCCATAAGGTTAAAAAATCTAAGAAAACATAACATCTGAATAATACAGTATCACCATACCAAAACTGAAATAATTGATTGAACATGCAAGTCTGAAAGCCTCTATACTATCTAAAAACTGTGGAGTTGATGGGACTTGTCCTCAACTAACTCCAGACTACTGAAATAATAAAGTAATAAAATAATCATGGTATCCTCGAATAATGAGGACTAACTACTAGTCTGGCTGCTGAATGTCTTATTTACTAAGGATGCTCTGGAGCTCGTGCTTCTGAACTTATGGTATAAAACACCATAGCACAAATGCGTTAGTATGATTGAATATACTAGTATGCATGTGAGGTAGGATGAATGCAAGTGGTTTATATGCATAAACAATACTAACTGAATAACATGAACGTGAGAATACATGCATGAATACATAAACTCTGACTAAGATCATGATATCACTGAATCTGAATACTAATAACATAAGTTTCGTATAACTAATATACTATTATCTGAATGACTGTGTCTAACAGTCCTATTTTTAATAGAACTAACTGAGTTCCATACTAAACTGGGTGACTGTATCTGACAGTCCTAAATTCTGTAGAACTATCTGAGTTCTATTTCTGAGGCTAAGACTGAGACTGTAACTGTAGGAAGTAGTCATCTAACTGACATGCCCTAAATAAGATAACATAATTGAGTTGGGGTCCAATTTGTAACCCCAATTGGGAGGGTGTCAATACTGCGCCACTGGTAAGGTCAAACTTTGAGTAATCCCTCATCTAACAGGTACTCTAAGGAGAATGGCGGGACCCTCATATAATAGGTTAAGACACCTCAACTAGCAGGTTTGATGTCTAAACCTACGCTGGATACATAGTTCTATAGCGCAAGAATTGTTTCTAAGAATCACACCCTCTACTCGCAGGTGAGTTCCCATCCTTGGGCTCACTCGATGCTGAATCCTACTCCTATCTTATTAGACACTAAATTAATTGTACTGACCTGACTGGACTGGGTTCACTGAGTTTCGTTGACTAATGAAATACTACTGAGATTACTGAGTTACTGAGATTTCTAAGATTTTTGAGTTTTCATGAGTCATGAGTCTGACTGAATTCTACTGAGCTTGGCTTAACTGAGTGTATCTTAAAAATTGACACCGTCTCTAGGCACATAGCTAAATTGTCGGGTATAAGTGCCTTTAGGACTCGATAGCGTAAAACTGACAAGACATGACACTTCCTCGACTCACGACCAAAATCAACAATCCATAATACAATCATAGGGGAATTTCATGAGGAACTTGATTATGATTGTTTGGTACATGCATAAGAAAGAATAAAAATATGTCCTAAAAATTAATATCATGAATAATCCATCAAACAATTTCAATGCATAACAATAACAGAAAGTCATTTTGAACAGAAGGGTAAAGCATGGGTTTATCAATTTGGTCATAATTGTGTCCTAAAGCATGGTTCTTTTTCTCTTGGGCATTTTATCAAAAACATTGCATGCATTAAATTTTACATGAATGGGGATTTTATACTATTATACTATAATGGCACTTTTCCTTCATATAGGCATTTAATCAAACACATAGGGAGCATACTTTTGTTATACCATCATTAATGCATCTAATTATCATGGTTGCATAAATAAATTTGTAATTTGAAGGGTTTATCCTTAATATTATTCAAATCATCAAACACTAGGATCAATCATTGGAACATGTAATTTAAAACTTGAATCAAAACCCCACAACAACATGGACATGAATTTCAATTCAACTAAATCATGAACATTCATAAACACACAAATCTTTGATTTTTAAAAGAGATTCTTGAGATTCATGGGTGAAAGGGACCCATGAATCAACACTTGACATACCTCAAAAGCTTGAATCTTGAAGGAGGTTAACCTTTCTTGAAGGTTCTTGAATGGTGACATTTTGATTCTTGAGTTTTCTTGGAGAAGAGTTTGAATCTTGTTCTTAGGTTTTGATCATGAAAGAAACCCTAATTTTGATGATATGGATGAATAAGGATTTATGTTCCTTGATTTGATGTAATTAGGGGTTAAAAAGGGAGGAAAAAGACCTAAAAAGCCCTTTAAAACGTTATTTCAGCGCTGTTTTAGACAAAGTTGACTGTGTGGGTGACGGACCGTCACTCCAACCATTAGTTTTGGGCCATAAAATTGCCTTAATACCTCAGTTGTGATGGCCAAAGTGATGGTTCCTCACTAACTTGACGGTCCATCAGCTTGCCCGTCGCTCCTGGGCAGCTTGGACATCTCTCAGTAAAATGGTCATAACTTTTTACTCATATACCAGATTTTGGAAAAATTGGTATCGTTAGAAATATAATTCAGTTATCTATATGTTTATGGGTCATTAGATAAAAAATTCATGGTATAATAAAAGATATCCTTGTTTGAAGTTGACTATGACAATTTCCTTCTCAAGAATTCAGTCGGTAAGGGATGTTTTGATTCATCTAATAGATAGGACGTATTTGAGGCCTTAATATTCATTTAAATTTATTATAAAACTACCAAACCACTATCATTTATTTCTTATGAGCTTGAAGCATGGTTCTACTATTGGTTGGGATTCTCAGGGTATTACAATAATTAAGGAAGTAATATTCCGCAGTAGTGAAGACTCTTCATAGGTGGACTCTCTTGAGAATTGATGTTGAAAAAATAAAAATGCCACATTATAAATTTGTTCATCTCCCTCAGCCCATAAACCAGCATGTTTCATAATTCTTTTCAACTACATCCTTTTCCTTCTTCCCTTCACTATGCAATAGAAGAACTTAGTATTTTTTCACTTTATGTGAACCATTGAATACTAGACTTTTCTCTACATAATTCCTCTTCATAGTAAATATACCTATTAAGTTCAGCCTAATCTTGTTGCAAGATAATTTTGTTATTAGAATATGGTTTCTCTTAAAAAAGGGCCTCCTTTAACATAATAATTTCTTACCTAATAATCAACTATTTATAATGATCCTCAAACTTCTCTTTGATCCACTTGGACCGTTCTTATTTAGTCTTCTTTATTTCCTATTTTAATTTGCAAAAATAATTTCCACTCCCTTTTGAAAGCCGACTCTCTATAATCACCTCTTTAAAATTATCTCTTTCTGTCTAGAATCTAAAAAATATGATAGATTTTAAGAATTGCAAATTATCACCTCCATAAGTGAGTAATAAAGGTGCATGATCAGACCCAGTTCTAGCAAAATGCTATATCTCTACATTCTTAAATAAATCTTGAATATCTTAATTAATGACTATTCTATCAGGCCTCGTAAAAATGCATTCTTCATTAGCTCTACCATTCCACTAAGTGAGAGGAATCCCAAAGAAGGTAGTATCAAATAACTCACAAGAGTTAATAAAAAATACAAAATCCTCAAACTCTTTAGGATAAATAGGTAGACCTACAATATTTTCTTCTTCACTTATGATAACATATAAATATCCACCCACAAACCAAGGTATAGTTAAATTGTTACCAATTGTATATAAATCATCTCACAGATTCAACCTCTCAAATGTAGAGCATTTGGTGTACACCATAGTAGTAATTAACTATTTACCATTTTCCAAAGTGAGATGGTATACACCATAGTAGTAATTAACTTTTTACCATCTTCTAAAGTGAGATGCAGTGTTAGTTGTTGATCTATATTAAAAATTACCCCAACTTTAATGTGCTCTTGAAAAAAAAAACCATATGTTCCCATTCTGATTAAAATTCACACATTTCATCCCTAGCATTCTCTTGAATCTTTAAATGTGTGTTGTATCTTGAAATGTTCCATAAAAAAAATAATTATAAATTTATGATGTTTGTGTAGCATTTGAACTCTATGAAATGCATTTTGAATTCTCACAAACCTTATGTTCCAAAAACAGTGTTTTGTACTTTATTTTACAGTTGATTTAACTTCCTTCCTTGCTAGAACCTTTGTTGGTTGATTATTAATTTCTCATTTGTTTGTGGCTTTGTTCCCCTTAACAAATAATTGGATATGTATTCCTACTTCTTTACAAAAGCTAGAAAGGTTATTATGATTTTCCACTACTTTAGTATCTTCCCAAGATAGTTCTAGCTTTACTTGTTCTCTCTCAATTATTTTTTTGTACAATTTGATGAGATACAAATTCATGAAAGGTCTTCATTGGAGATGAACTCCATTCAACAATAGGTGCACTTGATGGAAGTATATTATTCCTACATTATCCCATATGCATATGTACAGGTTCTCCAGATGTAGCAGATATGACACTATTTAGCTTGAGCCTACAGACATCTAAAAGTGACTAGTATCTACCACTTTTCGTGGTAAGTGTCTTCATCTAGTTCCGTCAGTAACCTACTTCCTTCCCCTTTTTATTAAGTATCATCAAAGTTATAGATGTCTTCTCCTGATTCCATTGTACTTCATATGTTGCTTCATCTCTTTATTGATTATCTCCTTGTAGGTTCCAATCTGAGTAGAATTAATTTACTGGTGGACTTGGATATGTTGTTGTGACTGTATTACTTCCCTATTGTCTTGTGTTATATTCTGTACATTGTCATTCAAACTTGTCAACATTATTTCTTTAATTTGTTTAGACTAGATCTCCTAGGTATATACCCTTTAATTTGTATTTAACATTCTATCATTCACTATTCTTAAACCTCTTTATAAAGGTATTCCCTCTTGCATAATCTGCATATCCTTCTATGGATGTATGAAGCCATGTTCCCCTATATTAATAATTGAATTTGTATGTTCTATATCATTTAATACATCAAAAGACTTACTACTCTCTACCAACTTTTTATCAATTTTGTTTATCTTCTCTAAATTCAAATTCTCTTTTCAATTCTGGATAGAGATTTCTAAATTCCTCCTTACCATGTCCTTACATCTTGTAGGTCTTTCAGTATTTAGGAAAATAATCATATTGAATCCTCAAATGTTCCACTCTTTCATTCTTAATAATTATATTAAATCCTTAAATGTTCCACCCTTGCATTCGTCTCATTCCCATAGGTTAAATTTAGTTGGTCTAGGTGAGTTTTTTGAAAAACAATTTTCTTTAAGATTACAACCCCTATTCGACCTGACTAGGGAACCCAAAACTAGATTTTTCATTTAACAAAACCAACAACCCAATTCTTTCATAACTAAACAGATAAAACCCATCCAACTTAAACTAAAACTCTACCACTATATTTCCTTCTTCTGTCATTCAAAACATAAACCCTATTACACCCTAATAGCGATCAAGCTTAATACCCTAATCAAGCAACTCCTTCACCTATTCCCATATACCAAAAGTTAGAAGTCTCAATTGAGAAACACACTTGTCTACTTCATATTTGAACTTCTCATATGCATGTGCCTTCTATCAATGATTAAGTTATGTTAATTCCTCCTATTGCCCCACGTAAGTTTGTAATTATGATATTGGTATTATCAAATTGATAATGGATATATGGTGGTAAGGTAGCCCAATTGAACACAAAAGATGTGGGTGAAATTTTTTAAAAATTGTAATAAAAAATAGATGGTGCAAGTATGTTGAGGATCAATTTGAACCTACAAGTCCTACCAACGATTCATGAAATGGATTCATAAATTGTTGATTGGACTTATAGGAATCAGACATGAGAATCTGCACCTCAGGTATTGGTTATGAGTTTCACGAGTCAGGTCCACGTCTTGTGAACCAAGTCTATGAATTATTGAATGGACTCATGAACTGCAACCTAAAGACTACGAGAATGTTCCATGAGTTATGAACCTAGTCTACGACTCATACACTAAATTAGTGACTCAGACCAGCAATTTTTTATTGTTGTTAAGTGTTTACCCAGTTGTTTATTTTGTGCACTATCTCCTTCCTACACAGGTACCATGTCACCATAAATGACTCAAAAAGGTTGGTCCACTACTAGAAAGAGGGCCGAAGCCCAGGACTCACAGTCTAGACCTCGAGACGAGTCTCCAAAGAGAAGTGGATCTATGTAAGAGTAATCTATAGATGTTGCATGGGTTTTCCCTTGACATGCAAGGCAATAGATATAGGAGAAAGCCACAGCCAAGGATGTACGACAACTTACACCATAATCTCAACCATGATTTCCACTAGCTCTTACTTTACAACACTTACCTCTCCATAGTCTGAAGAGGGAAAGGAATCATCTGAGTCCAATGATAGCAAGGAGGACACAGTAGCTTCACAGTTTGAGGAGAAAGCAGAATTAGCTGCGAAGAGTAGTGGTAAGAGAGATACAGATGCACCCTAGCATGAAGAGGTAAAAGAGTCCTCTAAGTCTAGTAAGGGTAAGGATGATACTGTTGTTATATCTACTTCGACTATTGAGATACAATATTCCACACACACCCCTACGATGACTTTATCCAAAGAAAATAGGAGGTGGTCTGTTCAGTATACTAAGGATATATATAATAGGAATGTTGAGTGGACTGAGAGGGGTGGTTTCAAATGGAACAATACTGAGAAACCCCATATTTTAATAGTTGATGTGGTAGGGATTCTAGAGATTAAGTCATTATTTAAATATATAAGATTAGTTGGATAGGGGAGCCTTATGTATCTTATAAAAAATGATTTGGTTCATGAGTTTATACCTCATGCACCACTTCAGCTGATTTGATCACACCCGCTGGGAAGCAAGCTTAGGAACAACCTCTACTGGCCCACACTTTGGTATGAGGTACTCGGGTTGATATATCTAAGAACACTATTTATAGATTCTTGTCACTATGTTCATTGGACTTAAACAGAACAAGATTCACCAGGGATTCAAGTGAAAGACCAAGTGACGGACCGTCAGGTCAGTGACGGGTCATCATTCTATACGTTAGACGTAAGTAGAACAAACGAAAACCAGATTCCAAGTGAAGGACTAAGTCACTGGCCATCAGGCTTACGAAGGACCATCATTTTGGTCGTCGCCCTTAAACAGACAACATAGAGATTTGAGTCCTAGTGACGGACCAAGTGACGGTCCATCAAGTTTATGATGGACCGTCAACCGTGACGTGTAGCCTACATTTTTAATTTTAAATTCCCACCTTTTGGGAGCCTATAAATACCTAACTTAGGGATAGATTAGGCATATTTTGTCTTTTGAAATATTTTATAACTGAGAATACTCTAGGAAACAAGCTCTTGATTTGGGATTTCATTTTATTAACCATAATCCAAGATCTAGAACAATCTCTTGTATCTTTCTAAGTAATTCTGAATTGTTTGAAAAATATATAATAGAATTCTTTTATTTTATTATGTGGGCAAAAACTCCTATAACTAGGGTTATGAGAGCCTTGGTGTGATTTATTTCTGGGGTTATGAGAATGGTCAAAATCCATAAATAAATTCAATTGAAATCTTCTCTTCAAATTAATGATTTTTCTTGGTTGCAAACTCGAAAGATGTGCCCATGCGCACCCCATGTTTGAGTAGAAAAGTTGGTGTTGGTAAAAGAGAAGAAGTACAAGAAAATCAAGGGCTTTAACCCTTGGTTTATGGGTTGATGCCTTAATAGGATTAACTCTCTTGAGGATTTAACTTAATATTCCATATCACTCTTTGAGTTTGGAAGAATTAAAGTGTTGTCATCTTCTAGGGTTGACAAATATTTAGATGGACTTTAATGCTCAATTAACCTTGCAATTGGAAATTTTAAGTAGGGATTTGAAATAGCTCACAACCGTGATTTTATTGACAACTTGGTGACCATAATCCTATTTTAACTTATCTCATTAATTTCATTTCGCAAAATACTCACTAGCTCAAATACAGAGCTATACTCTCAACAATATTCGTTATCAACATAACCCTCACTTTTATTTTTGGAAACCTTTGATTAATAGTTTGTTAAAAATCATACAACTTAGTTAACACCATATTCCCTATGGGATTTTAACCCAACGTAGTTGGGTTATATATTTGACAACGACCGCTTGCACTTTCTAAGGAATGTTGTAATTTGGGTTTATCAAATTTTATCATCATTGTCGTGGAATACGATTGTCAATTAAGTATATGAGCATTAATTGACCTTTGGTAAAGTTTTCTAATTTTACTTTTTTGTTATTTTTGATCATTACAGGCTCTTTGTTGTGTATGCCACCAACCAGAAGGTCAGAAGGGCCATTATTACCTTTCAACTTAAAACCTTACCGAATTGGGAATATGGATGATTAACAAGAAGGTTAAAGATTAGCCACTTTATCTAATGCACAACTCAATCAACAAAATACAGATAACCCAGACCGTGTGGCTAATGTAGATTATGATGACCTGGGGGATGATGACTTGATTTACCCTTTGAATATGAGACGTGCAGAGAATATAGTTGTACTAATGAATCAAAATCGGCCATTTAGAGAAAGAGAAATTAGCAACCCAGCTATGCAGTTTGACCTTGATGACGATGGTGATGCTAATTTGGATGGATTTGGTGCTACAAAAGCCATTATTATTAGCACCATGAGTGAAGTTAAAATCACAAGCACTATGATACGATTGATAAATATCAAGAGGCTATTTGGTGGACTTCCAGGGGATGATCCAAATAGGCATCTAGTAAACTTTGTCAATATATGCAAGTCCTTTGATAATACTAGAGTGGGGTAGAATAAAATTGGCCAGTGGCTATTCTCATTGTCTTTATTTAGGGAGGAAACCCTATGGTTGAATGAGCTTGCACCCAATTCAAAAACAAATTAGAAGCAACTAAAAGGAGCTTTCCTATCAAGTTTCTTTCCGCCTTCCAAAATATTACAGTTGAGGGATGAGATTAGTAACTACAGGCAGCTACTAAATAACGCTCTTCATGAGACATGGTTAAGATTCAAGAAAAAGTTTATGCAATGCCTTAATCATAAGATGATTAATGAGCATTTAATGGAAATATTTTATATGGATTTGAATTCTATTACAAATCAAATCGTGGATAATGTTGCAGGAGGAGTGTTCATCGATCTTACTTTCACTAAGGCTGCAGAGATGCCAGAGAGAATGACTAAGACAAGTAGAGCTTGGCATAATAGGGATTTTAAGGTAGCGAGCTATACTAGGTCTAGTAGAATATTAGCAGAATATCGTAGGAGAGAAAAGGAGTGTGATCAGGACATGGCTCACGTAAAGACACAAATGGATTTACTCACAAAGCATCTACTATCATGGAAGGTAGAAAAGGTAAAAGTTATGGGGTGACATAGTAGTGGAGTTGAATCAAATTCTAAGAAGGTGGTGAACTACTTGAATAATATATGGGTTTCCCAGGTAATAGCCAAGGGAATAAAGTTGGGAATTACTACAACAAGGTTGGTTATAAAGATCATGACCAAGGTGGCTGGAAGAATAAGAATGATAGAACGGGATTATATGAACCACCTGGGAGTTGTGACAACACTGTAACTAGTTCTGGTAAGATGTTGATGGAGGACATTATGGAAAAATTATTAAAAGGTGTAGAGTCAACTGATGCTAGAGTAACAGAGATAAAGAGTGATTTTTCATCCATAATTCAATTAGTTGACTCACACTCTACATCAATTAAGCAATTGGAGTAGCAGATGAATTGATTGTTAGCAGAGTTCAATCAAAGGAAGAGTGGAACATTGCCAAGTAATACTATGCAAAATCCAAGGAATGATAACTCATGTATGGCTATCAACACTAGAAGTGGTAAAATGTTACCTGGTCCTTCTTTGAGCACACTTATTTTAGATGATGCAATGTAAGTAGAAAAAGAAGTAGAACAAGAATATCCAGTAGAGTCTGGACAATTGAAAAAGGAGGAGGATCCATCTAAACAAAAACAAGTTGATTAAGTAGAGAAAGACAAAGGAAATAAAGGGGTTATAGCTGCTACAAAAGTACCAAAACTACCTCCTCCATTTCCACACATATTGTAACAAAAGGCAGATGAGACTAAATTTTCCAAATTCACGACCATGTTGAAGCAACTGACAGTGAATGTGCCTTTAGTTGAGGCACTAGAGCAGATGCGAAGTTATGCTAAGTTATGCTAATTTTATGAAATACCTTGTGATAAGGAAGAGAACTATGAGCTATGAACTAGTGGATAATCTGCATCACTGTAGTGCTATTTCTACAAGATCATTATTGTAGAAAAAGGCAGATCCGAAAGCATTCACTATTCCTTATACCATTGGATTGTTAAACTTCGCGAAGGCCCTTTGTGTTCTTGGGGAAAACAAAAACCTAATGCCTTTTATGATTTGCAAACAATTGGGTTTGGGAAATACTACACCCACTAATATGAAACTTCTAATGGCGGATAGATCGGTGAAAAGACAGGTGGGGATTCTTTATGATGTCCTTGTTAAAATTGCTAGCTTTATTTTCCTAGCAGATTTCTTTATTCTGGATTGTAAGGTGGATTTTGAAGTACCCATAATCTTGGGTGGACTATTCTTAGCAAATGGGAGTGTATTAATTGACCTACAGTAAAATGAGATAAAATTTAGGCTCAATGATAAAGCGGTCAGTTTTGATATTTTTCAATCGATGAAGCAGCAAAAGAAGATAAGTGTTTTCTCCATTATCGATGTATTCTACAAAGATGAGCGAGAAGTACCAATTGAAGAAAGATTTGTTGTAGAGACATTAGCCATATTTTTGATGAACTTTGATAGCGAGGGAATCGACGAGTACGACAAGACTGTGTCTGGATTAACCAGAATAGGGTCGTATTCTTATGCCCCTCAATAAGCTAGATTTGGACTTAAAGAATCGTCCAACACCACTTACTAAGTCATCTATTAAAGAGCTTCCGATATTGGAACTGAAGAAGCTGCTAGGCTATATTTGTATGTGTTCTTATGTGATGGAAACACTTTATCGGTTATTATAGTGGAAGATTTGATAGAGAATCAAGTTGAGGCTCTTATTTTTGTACTAAAGCAATACAAAAAGGCTCTTGAGTGGAATATTATTGACATTATAGGCATTTCATCGGGTGGCTTAACGCTGGGGTAGTGTACCCAATCTCTGCAAGTAGGTGGCTTAGTCTCGTGCAGTACGTTCCTAAGAAAGAAGGTATGACGATTGTAGCAAATGAGATGAATAAGTTGATTCCTCTCAGACCAGTGACTGGGTAATAAATCTGCATGGACTATAGAAAGTTGAATTCATGGACGCTGAAAGACAATTTCCGAATGTCCGTTATGGATCAAATACTTGATCGATTGGTAGGAAGGTATTGGTATTATTTCATTGATGGTTACTCAAGATACAATCAAATCTAAATTGTTCTTGAGTATCAAGAGAAAACAACTTTATCCTGCCCATATGAAACTTTTGCATTCAAGCAAATATCATTCGGATTATACAATACACCAGCCATGTTCCAAAGGTGCATGATGTCAATCTTCTCGAATATGGTGGAGGTCACTTTGGAAGTGTTCATGGATGATTTATCTATGGTAGGAAACTCATTCAAACTGTGCTTGGTAAATTTTAGCAGGGCATTATAGCGGTATGTGGAATTCAATCTTGTTCTAAATTGGGAGAAATATCACTTCATGGTGAAAGAAGGCATAGTGCTAGGACATAGAACATCGGCAAAAAGGATTAAAGTTTATAGAGCAAAGGTAGAAGTTATTGAAAAACTATCTCTTCCTATCTAGGTAAAAGAAGTTCATAGTGATCTGGTCTACGCAAGGTTCTACCAAAGGTTCATAAAGGACTTTTATAAAATTACAAATCCACCTTGCAAATTATTAGAAATGGGGACCAAGTTCTTGTTTGCCTATAATTGTATGAAGGCATTCTAATGCCATTAAGAGAAGTTGGTTGTTGTACGTATTATTGTTGCTCTGGATTGATCTAAGCTATTTGAAATAATGTGTTATGCTAGTAGGGTAGCACTTGGAGCAGTTCTTGGTTAGAAGTAGGAGAAGTTATTCCATCCCATCTACTACTCTAGCAAAGCGTAAAATGAGGCACAAAAAAATTACACGACCATAGAACAAGAACTTTTAGTAGTGGTTTATGCATTTGAGAAGTTTCAAGCTTATCTATTAGGGACCAAGTTAGTGGTCCACACAGACCGAGGTGCGCTAAGATACTTGTTGGTGAAGAAAGAAACCAAATCAAGGCTCATCAGATGGGTGTCACTACTACATGAATTTGACTTTCAAGTTAAAGACTTGAAGGGGTGTGAAAATCAGGTTGCAGATTGAATTGGTGCCTTGGTATGCTGATTTCTCTAACTTTTTTGTTAGTGACATTATTCTGGAGAACTTGTCATTCCATCAAAAAAAGTTTGTCCATGATGATACTGGTTATTTTTGGGATGAACCCTACTTGTTCAGACGTTGTGCAAACAACATCATTAGAAGGATTATCACAGAAGTTGACATAGAAGGAATTTTGAAAGCTTCCCATACTTCCCCAATTGGGGGACATCATGCAGGTAGTCACACTACGAGAAAGGTTTTGCAAAGTTGTTATTATTGGATGACTCTTTATAAAGATGTTTATGAGTTTGTGAAGAAATATGACCAATGCTAAAGGCAAGGTTCAATCTCCAAACATCATGAAATGTCAATGATAAAATGATAGAGGTAGAATTATTTGATGTCTGGGCATTGACTTCATGGGATGATTTGTAAGCTCCTATGGCCATAAGTACACCTTAGTAGCTGTAGAATATCTTTCTAAGTGGGTTGAGGCTATTGCTTTAGCTGATAATGAAAGAAATGGTGGTTTCATTCTTGAAGAACATTTTCTCATGCTTAGAGGTGCCCTAGACAATCATAAGTGATGGAGGGTCACACTTTTGCAATAAGATGTTTTGAGCTACATTGATAAAGTATGGTGTGAAGCAGCACTAGTGGCCACTCCATATCACCCACAAACTTGTGGGCAAGTGGATATTTTAAATAGAGAAATCAAAGCAATTTTGGCAAAGACAGTGAATGTAAATAAAGTGACTGGTCATGGAATCTCAATGATGCTTTGTGGGAATACCAAGCAGCTTTCAAGACACCTATCAGGATGTTACCGTATCAGCTGTTATGACAAAGGATGTCATCTTCTAATAGAGCTTGAACATAAAGCTTTGTGGGCGCTCAAGTGGTTAAACATGACTAGAAGGAGGCAGCAGAATTGATATTAGAACAATTGAATAATATGGATGAATTTTATCTCAGTGCGTACAAAAGAGTTGACTTATATAATGAGAGAATGAAGAAATACCACGATCAAAGAATAAAGAAGCAGGACTCTCAGGTCGGCGATTGGGTATTATTTTTCAACTCAAGGATTAAGCTCTTCCCAAGTAAGCTACAATCAAAATGGACTGGGCCCTTCAAAATTACTCAAGTCTACTCATCTAGAGTAGTAGAATTGGAAAATAAAGATAAAAGTGTCTTTAAGGGAAATAGGGAACGAGTCAAGCAATACATCGGTTTGATGGACTTGATGAAATGTTAAGTACAATTTATCTTGATGAAGTTTGAGTAATGAAGTAACCTGAGTTGTGTCGCGACACTATATCAAGCACTAGTAAGAGGCAACCCATGATGTGTTGTTATAGCTTCAGTTAAATTAGTTTTTGTATAGTAAAATTTATTTGGATGTTAAGTGTGTAGGAATTGTACTTCAGGGAGAAGGAATTAAGCAAGTGGACATATTGTGATGAAAAGAAGACGGACCATCAATCACTTGATAGACCATCAGCTAGACCGTCAAAGTCATGGTAAACAAGCAAGCATTGTGGATAAGGCTTGATGACACAAGTGATAGACCATCACCTCGGTGGCGGGCCATTACTTAAACCATCATAGTTAGGGTTGAAATCAAACTTACTGGATATGGGATGATGGGAAGCACGACAGACCGTCACCTAGATCGTTAAGGTGAGTCAGCTAGCATGATATTCTAGTAAGCTCTGACGGTATAACCGATGGACCATCAGCTCGACTGTTAGAAAAAACCTTTTTTTTAAATTACGGGTCAAGGTAAAATTAAGACCAATGTAATAATTAAATTGACCAAAAAGTCTTTAAATGGAAAGCGGGAGTCAGATACATACACGTTCCTATCGTTTTAGCTCCCAAAACTGTTGAAACACCTGCACATTCATTGTTATTAAATTAAATTCATCCTCTCTAAAAACTCTTTATTTTCTTTCCGCTCTTATTTAAATTGTAAACCATCAATTCTTTCATCAGCATCAAAATATAAGCTCTTACTTTTAAGAGAACTAAGTTATAATTGTTCATAAGTTTTGAAGTCCCAGAAGAGACAAGAAAAAGCATCAACTGCAAGGTATAACTCTAACTCATTCTTTTTATTTGAAATATCGAGCATGCTAAGATGTAAGTACAAGAGGTTCTTGAAGAAAATCTTTCTTTTGTTAAAAATAATGGCAGTTCAAACACTAGTGTTGGTTGATTTTGGGTAGAGTCTGAGTAACCAGTATTGTAAAAGTGCTGAGAATTTGATTGAAAGTAGGCTTGTTGGCATAAATTTTTCCAACTCCAAGCCTATGTCTACCAGGTGTTTGACAAAATGTGTTAAAGAAGCATGAGACTAAAAAGGAAATAATTGATGGATGAGTTAACGGACCGTCAACCTTGTGACAGACTGTCACTATGACCGTCACCATATAAGATTCTGGAATTAGTTCTATTTAGAATTGATGGCCAAAACGATGGATCATCATTCACCTAACGGACCGTCATCCTTAATGTTAGAATGTCACTATTTTTGTGTTAAGCTGCGATGGATAAGGCGATGGACCATCAGTCACCTGATGGATTGTCAACCTAACCATCATTTTAAAATAGTCATGTTTCTTTATTTTTTATTACAACTTGCTACATTATTCGACCCCGTGGTGTTATCTTATGTTCTATTTTTAGGAATAATGACTTAAAAAATACCATCAAGAAGAAGTGGTAGGCGATCTCAACAGTCTCGAGACATCACTACTAAAAGGGGTAGGGATAAACAAAAATGGGGTGAAGAAGCACCAGCTTTCAACACCTACCAAAGTGAGAAAAACAATCAAGCACACTCCTAGTCTGAGAAGGAAAGTAAAGTGAGAGAAGTCATAGCATAAGTTCTAGCCTTGACGAGGAAGAGGTTAACACTTTAAACCTTAACCCAACCGATAAGTCAGAACATAAGAAAGAAAATGTGATTAAAAGAAAGAACCCGGAAGTACATGAATCAATTCGGTGGAAAGTTGAGGGCACAAAAAATAACTTCTAGGATAGGCTCTATCCAACACAGAATAGACCTATGAAGCGTAATATTCAAGACGAGAATCAAATAGTCTCTTCTAATCTTTACAATTATCTGGATGTAGAAAGTAGGTTTAATGAGTATGAGCTACCAAGCTTGAGCAAGCCTCTAGTGTCGTACTATCCAAACTTAGTACAAGAATTCTTTGCCAACTACTTGGCTCTATTGGAGAATGATTATCCTAAAGGCAACAGACTTGCAGACATGAGGAATAGACCACAGGTTATTGTGAGAGGGATGATAATTGATATTTTAGATTGCATAATCAACCAAATGTTATTCAGTCAAGATTACGAAGCACCATCTATCACACATGATCTCGAGCATCATATATTGATAGTATCTAGCTAACGACCTTGGTTGGCTCAAGTTCTTATAGATAACGGTAATCCATCATGACTTTAAGGTAAATATTAGATCGTAAAGTCGACCTTAAGTTTTAGGGGAAAGTTTTGGTGGACCATCGTTAGGTTGAGGATGATGCCTACAGGAGGAGATACTAACATGGATAATCAAAGGGCAGTGCTAGTAGCCAATATGATTGAGGGGTTGATTATTGACTTCAACCATATAATTACTGATGAAATATTTATTCATGCTCACAAGACGGCAAGCACATTACCATTTATGTACTTGATCATGTAGTTTTGTAGGTAAGCTTATGTACCTATAAATATTACCATTTATGTACTTGATCATGTAGTTGTGTAGGTAAGCTTATGTACCTATAAATAAGGGAGTGGATAAGAAAGTTCAAGAATTTAGAAGATAAGACATTAAGCATACAAAGGACGATTCTCAGTTTGAAATACGAGTTCATAAGCCACTAGCATTTATGGGACAATCTACACCCACTCCAGAGACTTTAGAGATATCTCCAGGCATGTCATTACCACTAACCACTTATGTGCCACCAGGTACTTCTATAGGTTCAGAATTTATTCCTTCAGTGGGAAAGGAATTATACCCTGTGTCTATCCCACTAAGATATTTGGATTACAGGTTGACAAAGGAATACTTTGCAAAGACTGTGAAAGATCAGAAAAAATTCTAGTGACAATTGAGTGCTTGGTCAAAAGAATTCAAGCCATTTATAGACCAAATTATTGCTGAAGCTCTTAAGATATATGGAAATTTACATACAATGATGGATGATATGGAGGAGTGGGTGAACAACCAGTTTAGAGAGCTATCCATTTCATATTTTACAAAGTTCATGGATGAATTCAAACATACACAAATTGATATTGCATAGTTAAAGAAACAACCACACCATATGCATTTGATCCCATATTGGTGGTAAATGATAAAGAAGAAGGTCTTATAGATCTCATGGGTAGTCCACTCAAGGAAAAAGGTAAACAGGTTAATGAAAGTGCTTACACAAGGTTGAAAAAAATGAAGAGGCATAGAGAAGAAACGCCTGAGCAAAGAAGCATGAGAAAACCAATAAAATATTCAAAGAGAGATAAAGAGAAAAGAAGAAAGAAACCCTGAATGAAGCAGCTGGGGTGTCCATTATTCATCCCAAGGAAGTGGACACATACAAGAGCTAGTGCCTATTCTGATACCTCCTAGTAAGGAGAAAGCTGTATTGAGTACTCCAACTACTGAGGGGTTTGCTGTTATTGTACCTGAGGCTTAAAAAGCCTCACCTGACTTGGTTGACTGACAAGCCTAAGGGATTTTCAAGTATTCTACTCCCTTATACTTAAATTATAATGCATTTAGGACAAAGAATTTTTTTTAGTGGGGGTGGAGTTCTTATTGTAAAGTTGATCACCATGGGTGTTTTTGTTGCCTGTGTTCTTTTTTCCTCGTGTGCTATCTAGTAGAACCGACATATTTAGGTTATTATTTTTCTGTTGTTTATGTTTTTTTGTAAATTTTGTGATTATAAATATCTTTTTTTTGTTTGTCGCCTTTCATATGTAATGAAGAATAATGATGAGGTAAAAAACTATGAAATTGTTAGATTATGAAAATTCCCTTTTTGTTGCTTAATGTAAGATGATCAACCATTGTGGATCTGTGATTAGAATTAGAATATTAAAGTATAAGTATGATAGGTGCAAGTCCAAGTGTCAGTAATATGAGTAATAGTTCATTGCCAGTGTGTGTGGGAATTTGATGTAGTTCTTAAATTATGTGTACAACGAGAACCTGCCCCATTCATTTTTATAGAATTATGGTTGATTAAATAGGATAGGATAATAGGCCTCCTTTTAATATTAGTCTATTTAACCTTAAAAGCACTACCAAAAAGATGTAGTCTTGCCCTTTGAACCCCCTTCTGGGCCTTGGTTCTTAGCTATTTATTCAGCCCCAACGATTCAAATTCACTATCCTCTTAATGTTAACACCTAACCTTGGCCCTGGTCTAGCCTTTGACATTGTGCACCTTAACTCAGGCGAAATGCCCAAGTTGAGGGTGGCTACTGTTATGAAGTTAATCATTTGAAGTTAGTAGTTTGAGATGTGTAAATTTGTCTCATTCGGCCTTGATCTGTTAAGATAATGTGTACCTCAACTGATAGAATTAGCATAATTTGAGAGTGGCTGACGCAGATATTCAAAAAAAGGGTATTTTAGGACTGTTGTTTTAAGATTAAAGGATAAAGAGAATAGTTTGTACAGGAAGTTGAAATGAAGAATGAAATAGTCATGGTGAGTAGTATTAAAGTCAAGGAGGGTGAAATTTGTACCTGAAGTCACTATCCCTAGAACATTCCGTACCTATCACTGAAGCATCATTATAAGCTATAAAAAGTCCTATTTTATCCTTGCTAATTGACTATAGGCTGCATAAGATGGTAAGGGCAAGCTTATGGTGTATGTGCTGTGTTTGAAACTTTCCTTATGAGAGTGTGAGTTCAATTCGTTAGTCCTCAAATTCAATAAGAAAGTGTGGAATATTTCTTTGAATACGAGGGCAATTTGAACTGCACTTGTCATTATTGATTTCTTTAAGATTGTGTGTCCTTGAGTTGGATGTGTTGACTTGTAGAATAATGCCAAATGTGGATCCTTTTGTGTTGAGAATTCATAAGTAAGGTGCAAATTAAGTGGTTGCTTAATGTATAGTTCAATAGTTGAAGTACTTGTCATTATTTTCGTTATGCACTAATGTGTTGTTGAGTTGCTTGAGGACAAGCAGTTATCTTAAGTTGAGGGTGTTGATGTTCTAACATTTGATGAAAAATTTGTACCTTTTACAAAGGACAATTGTACGTTTTAAGCAACTATTGAAGCATATAATGATGGTTTTTACTTCTCTTAGGAAAATGACATGGAAGAAGGAATGACTTGGAAAAGCAAGAAATACATGTATGTGATGGACTAATTGATGGGTTATCAACATTACGATGGACCGTCACTTTGTTTGTGGGCCTTAAATAGAACAGGAGTCACCAAGGATTCAAGTGATAGACCAAGTGAATGACCGTCAGGCCAGCAGTGGGTCATCATTCTATTCGTTAAACTTAAGCAGAACAAAGGAAAACCAGAGTCAAAGTGATGGACTAAGTGACAGGCTGTCAGGATTACGACGGATTATTATTTTGGTCGTCGCCCTTAAACATACAGTAAAGAGATTGGAGTCCCAGTGATGGACCAAGTGATGGTCCATCAAGCTTACGATGGACTGACACTTTAGCCGTCAATCATGACACACAACCTGCATTTTAAATTTTAAATTTCCATCTTCTGGGAACCTATAAATATCCAACTTAGGGTTAGATTAGGCATCTTCTGCCTATTGAAACATTTTGTAACTGAGAATTCTCTGAGAAACAAGCTCTTGCTTTGGGATTTCATTTTATTCACCAACATCCAAGATCTAGAAAAATCTCTTGTATTTTTGTAAGTAATTTTGAATTGTTTATAAAATATACAATTTAATTCTTTTATTTTATTATGTGGGATAAAACTCCCATAACTAAGGTTATGGTAGCCTTGGTGTGATTTATCGCAGGGTTGTGAGAATGGTCAAAATCCATAGACAAATTTACTTGCAATCTTCTCTTCAGATTAATGATCTTTCTTGGTTGCAAACTCAAAGGTTGTGCCCATGAGCACCCCTTGTTTGAGTAAAAAAGTTGGTGTTGGGAAAAGATAAGAAATATAAGAAATTCAAGGGATTTAACCTTTGGTTTATGGGTTGATTCCTTAATAGGATTGAGTATTTAACTGAATATTCCATATCATTCTATGGTTTGATAGAATTAAAGTGTAGCCATCTTCTAGGGTTAAGAAATAATTAGATAGACTTTAATGCTCAATTCACCTTGCAATTGGATTATTAAGTATGTATTTGAATAGGTCACAACCCTAATTTTACTAACACCTTGGTGACCATAATCCTAGTTTAACTTATCTTATTGATTTCATTTTGCAAAATACTCACTAGCTCAAATATCGAGTAATACTCTCAACAATATTTTTTAACAACATAACCCCCATTTTATTTCCTGAAACCTTTGATCAATAGTCTGTAATAATCATACAACTTAGTTAACACCATATTCCCTGTGGGATTCGACCCCAGCCTAGTTGGATTATATATTTGACAACGACCGCTTACACTTTCTAAGGAAAGTTCTAATTTGGGTGTATTCACTAATTTATGGAGACTATGAAGAATAGGACTAAGATAAAAGATCTAGAGCAGGGATAACATTATTAAGATGGATTTCCCAATACTTTATTGAGCATAGAGTTGATACCTTCTGGGTCGAGGAAAAAGCTGATACAAGAAAACATCCCTGTACTCTGTAGGAAAATTTTGGTGGTCTATTATATGGAACAAGTTATGCTCGACTAGAATGAATAATTCCCTCACACTTGTCTGAGTTATTCTTATCTGCAGCATCATACATGCCTATGATATAAATTTTTCTCGATAAATACGAGATGATATTCATGAGAGGGCCATCATAGAGGTCACGAGCATTCCATTCCCATGTTAAATTCAGAGGTTTTTTTATGAAAAGGGTGTATTAGTATTATGGGGTATTGATTATCTGGTTGAGATAACCCTGTAGAAGATATAGGGTTGATTAGAGATAAAACCAATCTAGTTGCTTGGAGGAAGGAAGGACCTTCAACTTTATCAGGAGTGGCCTTATTTAAGGGGCCCTTGGAGATGACCAAACAGTTAGATACTCTGGAATCAAGTAGAGAATGATTAGGCATTAATCAACTAGGAGTTCAACTTCTGTAGGTGGTGAACGGGTAGAAAGATCTGCAGTTCCACAATTTACTTATATAGCACCCCCTTTCCCACCTATATCTGGCATGCTTACAGTGTCACATAAGTTTTTCTAGTGGATGGTAGATAGACCGACTAAGTTGGTTGAGTAGCAGACTCACACGACACCCAGTTTACTAAATGTTTGGCCCATATTAATCCATGGGTTCTCACTACTATTATGACCTCTAAACCATGTGTCAAGACTCGAGTGATGGTCGTGATTGAGAGATTTATGTGAGAGATCTATAGATAGATTGACAACTTTGGGATTAGGATAGTGAGAGACTGTATGATGCCCAGATTCTATATTTATCTAATATGAGATAGAAGGTGGCAAAGTTGAGCACAAATAATGAGATATGGGAGCCTCGTTTAGTTTACCACCACCACCTGACATTGAGCCTGTTGTGCCTCTTGATGTTCCGACTATAGGAAAGTTTACAATTGATTCCTAGGGCACTTCACTCTTTTGTTTTGATTATTTTCTGAGTTATGCACTGAGTACAGTGCATCATGTCATGGTTAGGGTAGATGCATATCAACATCTGGGTTTTTGTTACCATATCTCTTTTTCTTAGAGTGTGTTATAATAGTAGAGTTGGCATATGTAGGATGTTATTTTAATTTTGTTTTTGTTATGTGTTATTATTTTTTATTAGGATAAAAATAAGGAACCATAGTGAAGTCAAGTTTTTGAATTATTCAGTATTGATATTTAAGCATTAAAGGATTTTCGATGACTTAGAGGATACCCTTCCTAAAATCTTTGTTTAAGTTGTGTGTAATGGATATGAGAAACTGTGACCATTGTTGTATCTTATTATGTCATTGGGTTAGGAGAAGAATAATTGTAGCTTAACAATGCATAAACTGGATAGGTAGTTGATGGTGTAACCTTGTGCTATGTGGGTGTGAGGTTGTTAACTTAGTTCACTTTGTGTGTGCAATCCAAAATTTTCCCTGTTATTCTTGCTTATTTGTAGGATAGTTGGTTGGGACAGGATCATATATCATTCATGATAAGTCCACTTTTATTCTAATTGCCTAACCAAATGAAATTACTATCCCTTGATCTAGAATTTGAGCCTTAAGTGACGAGTTTTCTTTCATTAACTCATTCACCTTCCCATTATAATTAGAATCAACCTATTTTGGCCCTGGTCACTCCTTGAACATTATGTACCTCAACTCAGACAAATTTCCTAAGTTAAGGGTGGCTATTATAGAGATTTATAGTTTCATGCGGGTATGAAGAAGAAGCTAAGAAAAAGAAAAGGAAATAGATTTGAGTGTGATAAGAATAAAAAGAAAAGGAAAAAAAAGAATTAAAAAAATTGTGATGAATAAATTTTGGGGAAAAAATAGAAAGAAAAAGAAGAAAAATAGGAAGTATAGAGTGAAACCACACCCAATATGATAATAAGTAACGGGGAATAAGGGATAATAAAATGAGAACGATAAAGAAGTGGAGCCAAAAATATGTGTAGTATCAAGGAGGGTTGAGTCACTTTACCATATTTACCATGACTTTCCCCTAGCATATATTACAAGCCAATAAAAGTCTTATCGTGATCCCATTCCAACTCTCGAAATTACTAAGGCATAAAATAAGGGCAAGCCAATGGTATTTCATGCGCACTATTTGAACTTATTTGTAAGGTTTAGTGTTTTGATATAGTCCCTATGTTGATATTCATTACTATACTTTCAGTGTATGGGACTTCTTTGTTGTGAGAGTACATGGGTTACATTGTCAGTTGCTATTTGTTCGAGTAATGTCATTTGTGTATATGCTTAGTTCTGATGCCATCATTTGATCCCTTTTGTTTCATCATATTGTCTTGCATGTATACACACGGTGGGTTTAATTCTTTGTATAAAAGGGAGTTAGAATTTTGTGCTAAACTAAACAACCTGACTGACGTATATCCTTTTGGTTTCTCTTAGTCAAGCATCGTATGTGTTTAGTGTGTTTTGTTTGCTTGAGGACATGCAATTGTTCTAAGTTGAGGTTTTGTATGTGTCATGGTTTCATGGCACTTTCGATGCTTAAGATGAGGATAATATACAAGAACTTAGGTACTTTTTGTTGGGTATGATCTATTATTGTGAAGATATGCAGGAAAACAGGGTTCGGCGACAAAGCTAAGGAAAAAAAATCAAAATTTACTAAGGAAAAAGTTGGAGTTCCATGGGTGTGGTCCACGACCCATGAAGTATAACCATGACCCATGCAGTACAATCATGAATGTTCTGAAGATAAAGGTTGAGTTTGAGTTCCATGACTCAAACCCATGATTTGTGAAATTGATCCACGACTCATGGACTAGTAAGTGAGTTGAGAACTTGTAAAGGATAACAAAGTCTGATTTGCATGGAAGGGCCCTATGACTCGTAAACTTGACTTATGATCCATAAATTGAAATCCTAAACCCTATATTAAAGAAGGGAACTTAGGCTGATTTCCATGAGAGAGACCTACAACCCATAGATTGATTCTCGAATCCCATCTATGAGTAATAGGATATTTTCAACCTGATTCTCCTACATAATTTAGGATAGAATTTTTTTTTGTATCTATAAATACTCCCATTAGGTTTTATGATTATGTTATGCACTATTACATTATTTTGAGGTTCTTAGACATATTTTTGGTCTTAGAATTATTAGTATTGGGTTTTAGGGTTTTTTTTCAATTTGAGATTTTTGAGTTTTTCATCTTATTCTTGTAAGTACACAATTATGATTTCATATATGAATTCCTCTTTTATTCTTACGATCATAAGTAGCTAAACCCCATTTCTAGAGTTGTGGAAACCATGATGAATTAATGAAATGGGTTTAGCACGAAGTTACTCTAGAGCAATGTTCTTGCATGTATTGGTACTTCCTTCATTTTATTTCTTTCATGCTGTTACAAATGTTAGAAACTCGCCTGTATTTGAGATTTTCTTAAGAGGCAGGTGGAAATCAGGAAAACCAGATACAACAGAGATTTGAAGAAATTAACTGTCATCAAATTAACTTGAACCTTAACTAAGATAGTTAATTTGAGATCATAAAACAAGGGTTAGCAATGTGACGCTCTGAGTTAGAGAGGATATGAGTGAAATTTATTTAACCTAGTTAGAGAGACAGTCAGATGATACATATCTTGTTAGATTTTGCATGCAAGGAATCAAGATAGTCTGCTAGCACAAATATCCAATGCAATTATTGAGTCATAGGGATCACATCCTAGTGTTTCTCTCATATTCTCACAATCCAATTAGTCAATAACTGTACTATTACAATTTACTTTCACAAAACCCCCTTTTTAATCAATTTCTTGCATGTTACATAGACAAACTCTTGACGAAACTTTGGTATATTCCTCATAGGATCGACCCCAACCTTGTTGGTTTCAATATTTGATTCAGCTACCTCATTATACTTTTTGGGAGGTCTAATTTGAGATACATCATTATGCCTCAAAAAGAAAATAAAGATATAAAAATTTGACGAAAATAGGTATAGACTCTGAACGGGGAGCTCATCCTGACTTAGAAAAGACTACAAGTTGCACGAATAATCGCGGTCTACAGATGGAACTCAAAGTAGGATCTACACCAAAATAATGTAGAAGAATGAGTGAATATGGTCCACTTGAACTCAGTAGGAATTATTGGCTAACAAAGCTATGTAGACAGCTAAACATATAAAAGAAATTAGGAGCAATGCTTCCACCTGTATATAGAAGTTCCCAATAGTGGCTCAAGTCATAAAACTCAAAATAGTATAAATAATACAATTACAATAATAGTTTAAAAATAATCAAGATATGTATACAAATAAACATATAAAGGAAATTAGGAGCTACGCTTCCACCTGCATATAGAAAAATTCCCAGCAGTAGCTTAGGTCATATAACTCCAAAGAGTATAAATAATAAAATTGCAATAATAGTATGAGAAAAATCAACATACAAATATAAAAATAAGAAAGATTAAAACACACTATATTAATCACAGAATAAAGAAGCAAGTAATGCAACACAATGAAATGTTATAAATACAATCCTTAATTTTCAACTCATATACACCTTCCGAGCCTTATCTTCTAGGAGAGGACCCATAGGGAGTGTAATGACCCTTCAATTAATTTTCCGTATTTCTATTATTTTTTCCATTAGAGCTTCTCCATAGCTTCCTTAAGTGATTTATCACTTGCTGGAGCTGACAGTTTAGTTACCAGATAGTTTGTTTTGTTTTAAGAGTCAATATCATATTTAGAAGTCTTTGTTGATTCCAAATGGCCACCAGGAAAAAACTTTAGTAAAATAACCTTGTATGTAAATTCTCACTATGTATTTGATTCTAGGATAGGTAAACTTTTGGTTTGGGTCTCGAGACACTCTAGTTCATTTCGACCTATTGGTCGAAAATTTAAAAAAGGGAAATATAGGTGTGGGACTCACATTTGATTAAAACAACCTCGGATGAAAAATCTAATTACTCCATTGAGTTTGGAACATTGAATTTAGTATGGTTACATAGTTCATTTGTATATACGGGATTCCGATGAATCCTGATAACTTGATGAAAAATTAGAAGATTTTCCAAGTTTCAGCTGTCAACTGATGTAGCTGCGATTGTCATCCTTGGGCCACGATCGAGGTTGTGCGATCACACAATATGGGTTGCAATCATGATATGTCTTTGTAGCTATAATATGTGGAGATCACATACCTTGGGATCGTGATAGTGACTCCCAAAAACCTGGACTGGTATAAATAGATATTTTTCCATGATTTTGGACACTTTCTATCTCTCCCCTGGAGAGCTAAACCTTAGAATTGTGTGGGATCTTAAAATTAAAGCTTGTGGGATCTTGATAAGCTAGAATAACATTTATTTTTGTGATTATCTTCAAATTTGAGGAAAGAATTCACCTTTTTCTTCGTGAAATTTCTTAAATTATTACTCAAAACTCCAAAACCTTTAGAGATTGATTTTAACCCCATTTTTTCTTGGTTTTTACCTATATTTTAGGTTAATGATTCCTTGATCTTGTAAGAATATTGGGTTTATTTCGAAAATACTATTTCTATAAAAAGGGCTCGGATGGGGTTTTTGTGTGATTTTTGGACCCAAATCACAATGGTGCAATATGGGTGTCATTATTCTAGTATTGATGAGTAGAATGTTTTTTTTATAACTTGTCATCTTGAAGAGGCTTCTCAAAAGATAAAAGTGGTGGTTTAGCAATTCGTTGAGATTTCTTTGGCGTCGAGGTAGGCTAGGTTTATCCCTTGTTAGATTGGGCTATCTCATAGTATTTGTGATATTATGTAGATTTGGGATGGACTTTAGGTGTTGGATTGATGAAATGTAATTCTTGGGTTAGTTGGACGCTTAAGCTAAATTGAATCTGTAGAGTTGAAATACTTGACTTGTTTCTTATGCCTTAAGTGAATTGGACTTCACTACTCATGTTTAGAAAGAGCATGTCTTAGAATTCTCAAGAATAAGTAAAATGTTCTATTTACCCATTCTTATGGTAAATTGTCCTTAGTTTCTTACATTAGTGAAGGTTTCCTTAGTTTCCATTTGAATTATTTATAGTGCTTGAGAAGAAATCTCTACCGTAGGGATAATTGTGGCTTGTTATATATCTAAGAGTGGATTTAGATACCTTAGCCTAGTCCAGGGTAGAATTTGACTTAGAATATATTTTGGAAATTTAGAAGTAGGCTCTTTGACCCACCTTAAGCCAAGATTGAAGAATTGTTATCTTGAAACCCTTGTACACTTTTTAAATACCTAGAGAATACCCGTTTTAGGCAATATTCAGAACCTTAGTACTTGTTGTTTATGATGATGGCATTGGAAATGATGCCTAAGCGACTATGACATATCTATGAATCATTATTTAAGCTTATAAAAAGCTATGATTATGTTATCATTTTGACCATTGATTGGGCTACCGAATATACCATTGAATAAGACATTGACTATGATATTTTCAAGACCACAAATTATGTTACTGACTATGCTATGAATAAGCTATAGATTATGCCATGGATTAGATATTGCTCAATCTATTTATAAGTTATTTTTTTATTATAATGATAATTCACTGATCATACTATTGATAAGTCGTTGCTCATGATATTGCTTATGCTAGTAATCATATTAGAAAGCATCCTTATTGATGATGTTAGCAATTGTGTTATTACTTATGCTAAAAGTTATAATTATTAATTATATGGAAAATTATGCTATTAATTATTATAGAAATCAGGATGCTTGATTATCTTGGCACTTGTGACAATGATTATACACTCGATTGAATTTTTGAAGATGATGTTGATATTGATTTGACCCAAAAAAAGTCGGAGGACGTTATGATGATACATTGATACTCGGCAAGGATGGATGATATTATAATGATTTATTGATACATTCAAGTCCATAGGAATATTATTATAATATACTGATAACCAACAAGGCCAAAGAATGATTATTTTGATATTGTTGCCCGACAAGGCCAAAGGATAATTTTACTGATGTGCCTATGTGTACATCTACTGGTTTGAGTCTGGCTATGCCCTATGTATGGTTTATTTATATATATATATCCTTATATGTAGTTGGGCATGATACTGATATTAGGGATATCAGATATACCTCAAATATGGTAATTATGATAATTAGTGGACTTATAAGGATTGGTGATAATTGTTGAATAGTGATAAATGATTATAAAGTGGTATAGTTGATGATTAGTGATAAATAAGAATTAGTGGTGAATACTGGTTAAGTGGCTAATCATGAATAGGTTACAAACGAGGATTAGTTGATAAAGGATAATTAGTTAATAAACATTGGTTAGTTGATGAATATTGGCTAGTTTCTAAATATTGGTTTGTGGACAAATATTAGCGAGTTGATAACCCATGATTAGTGTTTATGTGGTGAATAGTTGTTAAATGATTACTAGAGGTTATATGATGGCTAGTTATTAAATAAATTAGTTAAGAAGAGATGGTTTGCTAATAAGTGCCGACTAGTGAGTATTATTGATAAGGTTACTTTATGCTAGTAAATTGTAAGATATTGGTAAAAGAACATTAATAGTGATTGTGGAATGCTGGTTAGATGATGCTAAATGCTAGTTATAATGAAGGTTGATGTTTTTGTTCTTTTGGGTGTACTCTTCAGTCGTATGAGAGGTTGTGATGAGTTCTTTACTTTTCTGCATCAATTGGCGTATGGGAGCCAATTTTGTAGTTCTTGGTTGCTTGTGTTGATGCTTTATGATACGTTATTATTCCAAAGTGTTTACTTATTATGTCTAAGATATGATTGGCATGTGTTAATGCCTTGTGTTATATTGTTATCTCAATGTAATTACTTGTTATGTATAGCTGTATTGGAGATGATTCGGGTTCGTTTATGCACCTTAACTTAGTTATGTTATCTTGCATTTTATCATATTTATATCATGGTTTACATCAGTTGGCCAATAATGCCTACTGAGTAGCCATTGTTTTGGTACTTATATTACTCTTCTGTAACTTTTTGTTGTAGATCCGAGGGCTAGCTGTCGCCATTGATCATTGATCGTGTTGTGATGATATTTTCGGAGAAAAGGTAATCTCTTGGAGTTTGAGTTTCCCATTTTTCCTCTATCTTTATATTCAGTCTTTTGTTATCTGGACAGATGTTGTTGACTATTCTACGTCTTTAAGTTGTGATACAATTAGATGCTCTTATACTAGCTCTACCAGGTAGTGAGATAGTATTTTGTATTGACTATTTTCTCTATTCAGAACTCTTTTATTTTTTTATAAATGTGTTGTTCTTTTTTGCCTATCTTAGGCATTTCCTCCAAATTAACCCATTATGTCCGCTTCGGGTTATGGTTTGGGCTTACCTACTGGCGGGCTATGGTTTGGCCTTACCTACCTAATTTATTTCTTTTTATAGAAAAAAAAACTCTTACCTTAGGCCCCATACCTTCTCTACCCCCTTCTCCCTCGCCTCGCTCCCAAATTTTCTGTTTTTAAAAAAATATTTATTTTTTTAAGAAAATATATTTAAAAAAAAAAAGAGATTCCCCAATCCTCTCCCTACCCACCCTATCCCTAAGACATATCTCTTCCTCCAAAATTATTTTTTTAAAAAAATCATACCTTAACCTCTTTCCTAAACCCCACCCCTCCTACCCCCAACACCCTTCCCCACACTTCTCACTAAAAATAGAATTTTTTTTAAATAATGTTTGCACACCCACCCAATTTGCCAACCCCATCCAGATTTTTTGTCTTGAGTTAGGTTTATAAGGGGTAAGTATCAATATGTTAACCTTTTTAAGACTAAGCGGGTCAAATTGGGTAGGTCAAGACCCAACTCGATTTTTAGCCCATTTCAATCTAACTCATTTAAACCCAAAATAAATTTGGGTAGGTCATGGTTGAACCTAATATCCAATTCAACCCATTTAATATCTTCAATCTCAACCCAACCTGCCCATTTGATATCCCTACCTCAATCTGTCATAAATTATTTTGCATGCTTCGGGGACTATGCCAACCATCCCTACAAATTGTAAATTAATAAAGAAATAATGGGAAGGGTTAAAAAGGTCAAAAAAATCAAATATATCACTTTAAAGGCTATTAAAAAACTCAAAATCACATAAATCATTCTCGAATTATTCGGGGACCATGCCAAACATTCCTACAACTCATAAACAATACAAAGAAATAATGAAAAAGGGCAAAAAGGTCAAAACTCAGGAAAATTAAAAATCACCATGAGGTTTGATACATTATCCACCTCTAGAAGACATGTTCATCCTCAAATAAAAAGAAAAGAAATTATCAAAATCGGTAAAAAGTGAGGGTATCTACTATGCCTATGAGGGTATCTACTATGCCTATCAGACTTAACCGCCATGTGGCGTCTTCTATTAAGTGATGTCTCGACTGAACTTTCACAAAATCCATATTCTTGTATCTCAACTTTCTATCTTCCCTATCCAAAATAGCAATAGGCTCCTCCTCAAAGGATAAATCATGATCTAATCCAACTAAATTCCAATGGATTACATGGGATTCAACAAGATGGTATCACTTTAATATCAAAATATGAAATACCTGATGAATTGTTGAAAGGATTGTAGGTACAAACAACCTATAGGCCACATATTTTACCTTCTTAAGAATCTAAAAACGTTCAATAAACCTTACACTAAGCTTTCATTTCTTCCTAAATCTCATCAAACCTTTCATGGGTAATACCTTCAATTAAATTCATTCACCAAGTATGATTGTGACATCATAAACACGTCGATCAGCATAACTCTTCTTCCTACTCTGGGCACCTTCAAGCTTCTGATGTATCAATCTCACTTGATCCACCAAGTATTATTCTTGGTGAACTTTGATAAAGGCAAAAACTACACGGGCTTGAAGTATATCCTATAACACCTAAATGGTCTACTCTAAATGGCTATTTATCTAAGGGTGAACTATTATACTCATATCATGGGTAGTACCTAAATCACTCTATATCGAACTCCAAAAGACTGAGATTATTTGAGTACCTCTATCAGAAATAATGGACATAGGTATCAAGAAACCGAATAATCTCTTGAATATAGATATTGCGCAAATTCTCCACATTGTAATTTCCTTTCATAAGTACGAAGTGTGTGGATATAATCAACCTATCCATAATCACCCAAATGGAATCAAAGTTCCCCAAAGTTGAGGAAAGGCCAACTATAATGTCCATAGTAATCCACTTGCATTTTTTACTCTGAGGGATGCATCTGTTGCACTGTACCACACAGTCGTTGTTTGATAATGCCCAAAATACACCTCTAATTGAAGATAAAATAATTGAAGCAAAATATATAAACCCAACATAGTTAGGTCTGAACCCACAGGGAATATGTGAACTATCTTTGAAGTTTGCTTAAGTCAACAGGCAGTACAAAAAAGGAAATGAGGGGTTTGTTTTTGTAATCTGTGAAAAGTAACAAGATATGGAATGCTTTAGTTGTAATCCATCAGAAACAAATACTAGGACTGTGTTTTCTCTATCTTCTTAACTCTGTAGGTTTATCATGCCCTGTTGAACCAACCTAATATCTTACATGCAGAATCTGATAAGTTATGTATCACAAATTGTCTTGTATACTCACTAATGAATTTCACTCTTTACATTTTGAGTCTCACAGTGTCTCTTTACTAAACCATATCCTATTTCCTAGATTAACTATTAAATTTTGAATCTCTAATTAATTACAAGAAGATATATAACTTAAGTAGATGAAGATGATTAGCTTATTTCAACAATTAACTCCAAATTACTATTGTGATCCTTTCTTCCTACTCTCTACTTGTCTTTTGAAGCAAGTAGTGAATATAGATGGGATCAGAATGTTTACCACTACTAAGAAATCTATTAAATTGAAGATGATATTATACATGCAAGAAAATCAGTTTAGAACAACTTTTCACTTCCCTACTTTGTTAATCTGTAATGATTCTTGCAACCCTAGTTAAGGAGATTAGTTGCTCACCATCGTGAAAGAGTCAAAGGAATTCATAGTTGAAAGAATCAAATCAATCTCAAAATTATTAATGACTAAAATCCAAAGTCTTGAATTGAATGGTCGACCAAAAACAAGAACAAAGCAATCCCAAGATCAAAATCGAAACTCAGAATCAAATATATGTTTATAAGTAATAAAAATTTGTAAACATTCGCCAAGGGTATAAACTAGCTTAAACTAACTAAAAAGATAAAAAGGGTATTTCTAAGTTACATGGAAACCCCAGAAATTCAATCCAAAATGATCAAAAAATATTGAGTCAGCGGCCACCAATGGAGGTGACCTACGGGCCATAGGTGGCATCAACGCCCAATAGGTGCCAGGCCGAAGGTGGTGCCCAATTTTGGGTTCTCTAAAATTCACTTTCTGACACCTAAGCCACTACCTATTCCACTTAGGTGGTACCTACTAGGCATACGTGCCTAGGTACGTGGTCACTTTTTAGCTTTTCGTTCCGTTTTCTTCAGGTTAACTTCCAACACCTAGTTTTCTGCAAAATCACTCCAAAAATGCATCAAATCAAATAAAATAACCTTAAGTACATGAGTATTTTCCAATTTTATGGATCATAAGTGTGATAAATCCATGGCATATCAAGACCCTTAACGTAGAATTTTGTATGTCCTCAGGCAACAAAACATAACAAAATAATACGACGAAGCTTAATCAAGAGAAACTAAGATACCATGGTAGTCAATCATCAACTTTAAGCAAGAACATTATCCCCTGCAAGTTCAATACTTTAAAACCAACTGTGTGTAGCTGCGAATCAAGATATGGAATTACATTAGCAATAAATAACCATGCATATGTACAAGTTACACTACCCAAACAAGTAAGCAACTAGCAATATAACCTATTCACCATCACATCAAAGAAGTCCCAGTCACTCATATGAAATCATGCATGTCAATCCAATTACGACCAAGAGATACTTAAACTCAAAAAGAAGTTTCAATCAATGTGCATCAAATACCATAGGCTTGCCCTCATTTTCTTTACCTTAGCTTTCAGACAATCAGGTTAGGATCACTATAGGACTTTACTCCTTTTAAAATGTAGGATTAGGGGATGGTATGGTACATATGGACATTTTCAGTGACTAAGCTACCTTGGCACTACACTTACTTTGGGGGTCCACTAATTAACCAATTTCTTTTATTCTACTCTTTTTTTCTCTTTTTTTATTCTTTCATTGTACATTTCAGGTTGGGTGTGATTTCTTTTATTTTTTTTTCTTTTTTTGTCATCTTTATCTTTTTCATCCTTTTCTTCCACACCCATCCCTACTTTATTTTTCTCTTATTTCACCCTTCTTCATACTTATTTCACACTACGCACCCCTATGATAGCCACCCTCAACTTAGGAGATTTACCTGAGTAGAGGTGCATAATTCCAAGGAGGACCAGGGACAAAACATGTTCAATGTAACACAAATAAAAATATGAAAGGTGAAGCAAGGAAAATAGTCTATACAGGCTCAAAATAGGGATCATGGAATACTTATTCACATTTGGAAAGTTGTTTAGGCTAAAAATGGACATATTTCCAGAATGACCTATGATCCTTTCTTAACCGAATATCCTACAACCTAGGACAGACTAACTAGGCAAGTTCTAGATTCAACACATAAAAGGAACAAAGTAGTATCTCACACACACATAGCATAGGGTCACATCACAAACCACTACCTATATAGTTTATGCACAAGTTAGCTATGATTATTTTGTCCCTAATTCTAATTTCATAACAAGATTCAGAATGGTCACACATATATACGCATCACATAGTTCAAAAATAAATTATATGAAAGGTATCACTTTTCTCAAAAATCTAAGAAAAATACATCAATTGCCATAGGTACTTATTTTTCTCCTAGCTAAACATAAAAGACACAATACAAAACAAAATATAATATGACCTAATCATGTTGGCTCTACTAGGAACAAAACTCCGAGGAGAAGAGACACGACAACAAAAACCCCCAAGAGGATAACTAGACCCACAAGTATCTCTAATTTCATGTTGGTTACTCAGACTTCACCAATAAGCCCATGGGTACCTTGATTACTCAGACTTCATCAAGGAGGCCAAAGGGATGGCCTTCAATTTTTCTTTCCACTTTAAACTTATGAATTGCACCCCTAACATTTTTCCCTAATCTTCTACTATGATCCAGGGGTGGGAGTGTAAAAATAAAGGAACAAAGAAATAGGTGTGGCATATTGCAACTCTTGACCCTTAAGTGAGGAAATTAATTTTTTGACTTTGTCATAACAAATTCAAGAAGATAGACGTATTATTCCTCCTCTTTGCACTCTTCTAAGATCGGATAGCTCAATTAATATCTCACTATCCAAACATAATGTGGAAAAATACTTAGAATGAGGTCCAATACATCCTAACTTATGAATTGCAATTTTGTTTACATCCTTACATAACACTAGGGTGCTCTTCTAAATGGTGACAACATTCACAAAAGTATGATCATGTGTTGACTCCTCCAATTTTAGCCCCTCAATTTGGCTTATAAGAACCTGTTCAACTTTATACAACTCATAACTAAATTTTTGGGTATTACACACATCAACCTTTGCATTCAATTCTACTTGTAAGTTGTGAATATCAAGGCCAAACCTATCAAACTTTTGCCTTAACTCAACTTTTTATTTTGTTAAGAGTGTCAATGTGTCTAGCATGCTCTCTTTATGTTCCAACAACATAACTATCATGTTCATACAATAATGCACTGTATTAGAGGGATAAGGATCAGTAAATAAGGAGTCATCATCACTTCACACTTCCTCTAGTAATTATATCATATCCAAAAGAGTAGCAAAGTATAAGAAAATAAAACCTAAAAACCTCAACAAATTAAATCAATACGTGAATTATAAGTTAGTTGAAGTCAACAAGCAGTACAAAAAAGCAAATGGGGGGTTTATTTTTGTAATGTGTGAAAATTAACAAGATGCAGAATTCTTTGGTTGTAATCAATCAGAAACGAACTCTAGGATCGTGTCACCCCTGGATTCTCAACTCCATAGGTTTATCATGCTCTTTCAAACCAACCCAATATCTTACATGCAAAATCTGATAAGTTATGTATCACTAATTGTCTTATGGACTCACAAGTGAATTTATCTCTTTATCTTTTGAGTCTTAGAGTGTCACTTTACTAACCTTTATCCTAGATCTCTGATTAACTATTACCTTTTGAGTCTATAATTAATTAGTTAAAGACAATTTTCTTAAGTAGATAAAGATGATTAGCTTATTTCAAAAATTAACTCCAAATTACTTTTGTGATCTTCTTTCCTACTCTCTACCTCTTTTAAGAAGAAAATAGTAAATATAAGCGAGATACAAACATTTGCAACCGCTAAGAAATCTATTAAACTGAAGGTGATAACAATACATGAAAAAAAATCAGTTTAGAAAAACTTTGCACTTTCCTTCTTTATTAATCCGCCAAGGTTCCCACAACCTTAGCTAAGGAGATTAGCCACTCATCATTGTTAAACAGTCAAAGGAATTCATAATTGAAAGAATCAAATGAATCTCACAATGATTAATGACTAAAATCCAAAGTCTTGAATTGAATAATCAACCAAAAACCAGAACAAAGAAATCCCAAGATCAAAATCAATTCTCAGAATCAAATATATGATTGTAAGTAATAAGAGTGAGTAAACTTACCCCAAGGGCATAAACTATCTTAAACTAACTAAAAAATGGCAAAAGGATATTTATTGATTACATGGAAACCCTAGGAATTCAATCCAAAATTATCCAGATTGAGTAGGTGGCCACCAACGGAGGTCACCTACGGGCTATAGATGGCACCTACGCCCAGTAAGTGCTAGGCTGTAGGTGGTGCCTAATTTATGGCTCTCTAAATTTCACTTTCTAACACCTACACCATTACCTACACCCCTTAGGTGGTACCTAGGGGCATAGGTTCCTAGGTAGGGGGTTACTTTTTAGTTTTTCGTTCTGTTTTCTTCCGATTAGCTTCCAACACCTAGTTTCCTACAAAATCAATCCAAAAATATATCAAATCAAACAAAATAGCCTTAAGTAAATTAATATTCTCCAAATTTAAGAATCATAAGTTCCATAAAAGCATGGCACATCATTGATGCTCATACTATACCTGTTGACAATTCAAATGCTTGTCCATAAACTCAAAGATGTCTTTTTTCATCTTACACCACCAATTTTCTTGCTTAAAGTCTGGGTACATTTTAGAAACTCCTATATAAATATAATACCTCAAACAATGAGCCTTCTTCAAGATAATACTAATCCTACCGCCAACTCTCAGTATACAAACATGACTTTTTATCCTCAAAACACCCTCGAGATCAAGAGTTATCGCCTTTGACTCATCACTCAACACTGTATCATAAATCTATATCAACTTTTAATTATCAAACTGAAAATTTAGATCATTTACATCTATAAGTATCTAGCCTCAAATTATGCCAAAACACACCCAAACATATAAATGTCAAGTCGAATTAATTGCTTTGCCAAAGACAAAGCGTCTAAGGCTAAAGGTTGTTCCTTTGCCAAAAGATAAGCCAAACTCTCAATACTCACTGCCTTTCAACTGATGTCGACCAAAAACTAACCTCCAGATAAATATGTGGCAATTGATGTCAAATATCGTAACCTAAAACAGGTTGGGGTCAAACCCACAAGGAAAATGTTGAGCAATATCTCAAACTTGCCAAAATCCATGAACAGTACAGAAAAGTAAATGGGGGAATTGAAGTAAAAAGTGAGTAGTAAACAAACTTGAATGTTTTTAGTATGTAAAAAATAGAAGACAAACACTAGGACTATTTTCCCCTGGCTTCTCAACTCTATAAATTTCTCATGTCAACCACCTATTATGTTGCTCTACATGTAAAGTCGAAAAGCTTTGTCTTATCAACCGTCTTGTGAATATGATGATAAATATCAACCTTTACCTTCTGAATATTGGGGTGTCGCCTTATATCTCCTTATATATGACTTCTAATTAACTCTAACCTTTTGAGTCTCAAGTTGATTAGATGAGATTGCGAAATGGTAAGATGGATGTAAATCTCAAATTTCTATCTTAATCCCCGTTTCCTAATCTCAAACTCCTTTATGAGGACGTTATCGAATACATGAAATCCTCAAGCTTCTATAGTAACTCATAGGTTAATTAATATGAAGACTATTAAGATGTATACAATCATAACAGAGAATAGATAAATCTCCCACTTCCTTTGTGTAGTTAATTAATCAGGGTTCCCACAACCCTAGTAAGGGAGATTAGCTTCTCATGTACATGCAACAACCCATGATAATCACTAAATACAATATGTAATTAATTGAACAATAATAAGATGAATAAACTTGAAAGTCTTTAATTAACTAAAAACCTAAAAATCTCAAGAACACAATCGTAATAATTAAAGTATGTAAAATGAGTCAAAGTATTGTAAATGTTCATAACCTGATAAAGGAATAACCGTAAGGTATTTATTATATTTAAAAATAACCTAGAAATCCTAATTAAAATAGAATAGGAAAAGTATGTCGGCATAAGGTATAACTTGTGACATCTACTCGTAAGGTATTTGTACGAGTCATACCGTACTTGTTGTATATTCTTCAGTGAATGATCTTCCTTAACGTAACTTTTTGTTATCCTTATGGCTCAATCTCACTAGTTGTACCTGGACCATAGGAATCAAGGCCTTCACTCGTCACCACCTGGACATTAACCTTTCAAAGCTCTGGACGCTGGTAGCTTTACGTGTTATCTTTTGAGTGACACTCAGATCTTCCAACTCATATTCTTCTATAACTTAAACTCTATATCTAACTTTGGATTCTATTCTCTATATGACTGCTCCTCTAGACGTGTAGCCTCATCTTACAATTCGTATGCTCTAGTCATATCTACCTTTCACTTAGCTTTTCTGTTTGGATTTTGTTATTGTTGTCTTTATAAGTCAACCTATGGTCTGTATGATGTATTTATGACTAGTAAGGTGACTCGTATGATGTATAGATTTATATTTTTTTAGATATTTTCCTTCTAATTTCATTCCAAGACTATTATTTACCTATTTCACCTGCAATAATCACAGAACCATATCATATCTACAAAAAGATCTCAAGTCCAAGAATAAATTCTTTATTTTAAGCATCGAAAGAGTGGTGTTTCCATGGTGCATCAAAATAATCAACTTAGAAAGTTTGCGTGTTCTCAGGAAAAAAAAGTCAAAAACTCTAACATAACAACTATTCTTAAACATGAAGATCCCACATTACCTATGGAAGTGACTTTTCAATTTAGTTTTCCACATTTTTATTTCCCCTCATAGTTTTAACTTTTCTAGAATCCAATTCTGTCTATCGATTTGGTACAAAGAGAAACATAAAGGAATCCAATGATGGAATTACATTAGTAATAGACAATTGGTCATAGACACAAATCACATTAACCAAATATTCTAGCAATCTAATAACATAACCCTTGTGCACTCATAATCAAAAGAAATCCCATTCTCCCAGTTTAGATCAATAATGATATTCAAGAATATTTCAACAAGACGCTCTAGCTCACAAAGAAGTATCATCCAATCTATACAGAATACAATAGGCTTGCCCATATGCTCTTTTCCTGAGTTTTCGGATAGTCGAGATAGGATTACTAAAGGACTTTATTAGGCTTGTAACATAGGTTTGGGATAGTATGATATCTTTTTGTGAATTTTTTTAGTGACTACGCCTCCTTGACACTATGCTTTATTTGGGATCCCACTTATTATCCTCTTTTTTTCTTTATTTTATTTTCGTACTTATGTCTCCCTTTTTATTCTAAAGTACGTTCATACGGGACCAGGTGCGATTTTATTTTCTCACTTTCTTTTTCTTTTCTTATCTTTACTTTTTTTTCTTTTTTTCTTTTATTTTTCTTTTTATTTTCACCACATCTATCCTTCTTTATTTTTTCTTCTTCACGCCTTTATTTATACTCATTTTTTCCTATGCACCCCTATAATAGCCACCTCAACTTAGGTGATTTTCTTATTTTAGGTGCACAATATCAAAGGAGGACTAGGGCAAATACAAATTCATTGTAACTAAAATAGGAAGGTAAAATCGGTGTAATCCAAAAATAATAAATGATTCAGATCATTTGGTTGGAAATTTAGGCTAGAGTGGACACAAAAAAAATGGACTATAACCATCTCCTCTTTGACTATCCTAAACTATCGGTAAGAGTAACTGGGTAAGTTACAGATTTTGACCCACCGGGAACTAAGTAACGCCTCACACATACTCGCATAGGGGCATACTACTAAGAACTACTTATTAAGTTATTCAGTTGTTTTCCATGGTTGTTATATTCCTAATTCTAATGCTATTATTAGATTTACAATCGTCCCTAACACATACACACACCATACAATCAGCAAAATTTTAGGAGGGGCATCAAATTTATAACACATTTATTCAAAATTAGACAAATTCAGTATACTCATTGATGTGTGAGCTAATGCAAACACATTTGAGGCTTTTAACTAAGAATAATTGTGAAGTCTTAAGCAACTTTTGTCGTTTTTGATTGGCTTATGTTTGATTTTGCAGTAGAAGCTAATATGATAGAGAATAAAAGGGAATGGAAGCAAAAGAGTTGAAATCAGAAGTAGATAGAGGCAAAAGTGTGGCTGAAGACATTTCTAATAAGTCATCAGCCTTTTGATAAGCTATCAAATTCATCGTAAGCCATAGACAAAGAATTGGCCTAAGATTAAAAGCTGTGACGATATTTTGTGATAGATCTTCAAGGATCACAACTATCAGTTGATTAAATCACTGTGGTTTGGAAACATCCAAATATCAGTTAATTAAATCACAAATTACTTACATTCTCATTAGAGAGGTGTGGTTTGATTGTTATCCAAAATAGCGTCGTTGCTGGGGAATACGGTTGTAAATTGAAGTTTGTGTGCGCAAATTGACTGTTAGTTAAGTTTCCTAGTTTTATGTTTGTTTATTATTTTTATTTATTATATGATCTTTATAGTGTATGCCAAGAACCAGAAGCTTCGGTGAACCATTATTACCACCTAATCCAAAACCGCAATGAATTTGAAGAATGGTAGAACAATAAGAGGCTGACAGATTAGCAACCTTAGCTAGAGCTTAGGTAAATGTGCAGAATGTCGGTCAACAGCACAACATGAAAATCTTGAGGAAGATGATTTGGGAGATGAGGAGTTGCTGAATCTTTGTAATGCAAAGTGTGCATAGCAGATAGCTGCACCAGTACGACATAATATTAACAGGAACTTTCCATTCCAAGAAAGACAAGAGTACCAGCAGATCTAGTATGATCTCAATAATGATGATTATGGAATGGAAGGAGCAGGTGCAACGGGTGCAATCATTCCTTCACCTTTGACACCGGAGCTAAATTCAACATTACTAGCACTATGATCCAACTCCTCAATCTGAAAGGGTTGTTTGGTGTCCTTCCTGGGGATGACTCAAAACTACATCTTATGAATTTTGTCAGCATTTGTAAATCTTTTGATAACCCAAGAGTGGGCCAAAATTCTATTCGGTTGAGATTACTCTCGTTGTCTCTATTTGAGGAGGATACTTTATGGCTAAATGAGAAGACGCTCGATTAAATAACCTATTGGAGGTAGTTGAAAAGAGCTTTCCTATAAAGGTTCTTTCCGACTTCCAAGAGGGTACAGTTGAGGAATGGGATTAGTAACTTTAGGCAGCTCCCGACTGAAGCCTTGTATGAACCTAGGAAAGATTTAAGAAGAAGCTGACACAGTGTCCGAACCCTAATATGACAGACATACATTTCATAGAGACTTTGTACAGGGCTTTTAACTCAATTATAAAGACAATTGTAGATAATTCTGCTGGTGGTTCATTTGTTGATCTTACATTCCTAGAGGCTTCAGAGATGCTGGACGAATGACTAAATAGAGTCGGGCATGGCATACCAGAAACTCTGTGGTGGCCATCCCCACTGCTTCTGTGAGTATTACTATGGAACAATGTAGAACAGAAGAGGAGCATGGCCAAGACATAGCTCACCTTAAATCACAGATGAACTTTCTAACCAAGCATTTGCTATCAAGAAAGATTGAAGAGGTAAAAGTTGTGGGATCTTAGGATATGATTAAGGCTGATACAGATGAAGAAGCTAACTATGTTCATAATTATGGGGTTTCCAAGGCAATATCCAAGGGAATAAATATCAGAATTTTTATGATAATCCTGGTTATAAAAATAGGTAGTAGGGAAATTAGAGGAATAACAATAACAGAAGCGAGCTATATGTTTCTCCTGGAAATCGTGAGGCTGCTTCAACAAGTTCTGAAAAGATATCCATGGAGGACATGATGGCTAAGTTATTAAAGAAAGTGGAGGCGACCAACTCTGGTGTAACCACCATGAAGATCGATCTGATATCCATTAGTCAGTTGGTGCACTCATACTCCACCACAATCAAACTGTTAGAGCAGCAAATAAGACAACTCTTTGCAGCATTCAACCAGAGGGAGAGCAGAATATTACCAAGTGATACGGTCCAAAATCCACAGAATTATGGCTCATGCATGGATATTACCACTAGAAGGGGTAAGATATTACCTAGCCCTTCTATGGGAAAACCTATAGCTGATGAGTTAGTTGATGTTGAATCAGAAAAAAGTGGTCTAGTAGAGTTTGAGAAGCTAGATAATTATGATGATGCTCCAGAAAGAAGTAAATACAAGGAGAAGAAGGTAGTGCTAAAAACTATCCCAAGACCACCACCTACCTTCCTTAATGATTGAAGAAGAAAATTGATGATGCAAAATTCACCAAAATTATGTCAGTACTCAAGCAATTGACAATAAATGTGCTTTTAGTTGAGGCAGTTGAGCAAATGCCAAGATACGTGTAATTCATGAAGGACCTTGTAACTAAGAAAAGAGTGGTGAGCCATAAATTGAAGGGTAATCCCCATCATTGTAGCATTGTTTCTACAAGGACCTTGGTGCAGAAGAAGCCATACCCAGGTGCATTTACTATTCCCTACATAATTGGGACTATGGAATTTGCCAAGGCATTATGTGATCTGGGAGAAAGCATTAATTTGATACCGCTGGCTGTTTATAGAAAGTCGGGACTGGGAAATCCCACACCCACCAACATATGACCGTGATGGCAGATAGGTCAGTAAAATAACTTGTTGGCTTTTGTATGATGTATTTCTAAAGGTGTCCAACTTCATATTCCTGGCAGACTTCGTTATTCTAGATTGTGAAGTGGACTTCGAGGTGCCCATAATCTTAGGTCGACCTTTCCTTACAACTAGAGGTGTGATGATTGATTTGAGGGTGAATGGGCTCTTATTCAGAATGAATAATGAAGTGGTACGGTTTGATGTATCTAAATCAATGAAGCAACATAAATAAATGAGTTTGTTCTTAGTAGTTGATGTGTATTATGAGGATGAATAGGAGGTATCAATAGCTAAGAAACTTGTTGTCGAACCTTTGGTCGCAGTTATGATAAATTTTGATAGTGAAGACATCGGGGAGTATGAAAAGAATGTTTGTGCTTTGGTAGGAATGGGTTCATATCCTTATGCCCCTAAAATTCTAGACCTTAACCTTGCTAATCGACCAATACCATCAGCCAAGCCATCTATTGAGGAGCCACCAGTGTTGGAATTGAAATAACTGCCTGGTCACTTGCGGTATGTGTTTTTGGACAACGAGAACACGCTACCTATTATTAGTGCGCTGATTTGGGTGAGCAACAGGTAAACATACTTATTTTAGTACTTCATAGGTACAAGAGAGCTATAGGATGGACCATCGTAGATATAATTGGCATCCCCGTGGATTTGCATGCATAAGATTCAACTTGAAAAAAATTCACTATCTTAACCCACCAATGTAAGAGGTGGTTAAGAAGGATATTAATAAGTGGTTAGATGCAGGAGTGGTTTACCCTATTTCTAACAGCAAATAGGTAAGCCTAGTTTAATGTGTGCCCAAAAAGAGGGGCATGACTGTGATTGCAAATGAAAAGAATGAGTTGATTCTACTCATGCCTATGAGTGGGTGGATATTCTGCAAGGACTACGACAAGATGAATTCATGGACTCTGAAAAACCACTTCCCGATGGCCTTTACAGACTAAATTCTTGATCGATTGACTGGTAGGGGGTGGTATTGCTTCTTGGATAGGTATTCAGGATACAACCAAATCTGTATTGCTCCTAAAGATCAGGAGAAGATGAAATTCATATGTCCATATGGCACCTTTGTATTTAAGAGGATGTCGTTTGGGCTATGCAATGCACCCGCCACTTTTCAATTGTGTATGATATCTATCATCTCAAATATGATAGAGGACACCATAGAGGTATCCATGGATGATTTCTCTATGGTAGGAGATTTATTTGAGATGTGTTTAGCAAAACTGAGTATAGCCTTGCAAAGATGTGTTGAATTTAATTTGGTGCTTAACTAGGAAAAAAGCCATTTTATGGTAAAGAAGGGCATTGTTCTCGGCTACAAAATTTTAGAAAAAAGGATAGAATTTGATCGAGCAAAGTTGGAATTGATTGATAAACTACCACCTCCCATTTTAGTGAAGGGAGTGTGTAGTTCTCTTGTACATGCCGGCTTTTATCGGAGATTTATAAAAGACTTGTCGAAGTTTGAAAATTCACTTTGCAAACTTTTGGAGAAAAAAGTAAAATTTTTATTTAATGATGAGTTCTTAAAGGCATTTGAATGCCTTAAAAAGAATCTAGTTGAGGCCCCTATAGTTGTTGCACCAGACTGGTCAAAACCATTTGAGATAATGTGCGATGCAAGCGGTGTTTCCCTTGGGGCTATATTGGGACAAAAGAGAGACAAACTATTTTATCTAATATATTATGCCAACAAAGCACTGAATGGAGCGTAAAATAATTACACTATCACGGAGAAGGAACTTCTAGTGGTAGTATATACTTTTGAAAAGTTTAGGGTTTATGTGATTGGGACTAAAGTGGTGGTCCACACTGACAATGCAACCTTGAGGTATTTGATGGCGAAGAAGGATGTAAAATCAAGGCTGATTAGATGGGTCCTGCTGCTACAAGAATTTGACTTTGAGGTCAAAGATAGGAAAGGTTATGAAATCCAAGTTGCAGATCATCTGTCTAGAATGGAAGGTGATCAGGTAATTAGTGATGAAATAGAGATAAAAGATGCATTCCTAGATGAGGAGATCTTGGTTGCTGCTATTGAACAATTGCCTTGGTATACTAATTATGCAAATTATGTTGTGCGTGAGGTCATCCCAGAAAATCTCTTTCCATCAAAGAAAGAAATTCTTGCATGATATGACACATTACTTTTGGGATGAGCCATATCTTTTTCGGCGATGTGTGGATAATATTATTAGGAGATGTATGCCAGAAGTGGATATATTGTGCATATTGGAAGCATATCATGCTTCCTCAATTGGAGGTCACCATGCAGGTGACCGAATAGCTAGAAAGGTGTTGCAGAGCGATTACTATTAGCCAACATTGTTCAAGGATGCCCATGAGTTTGTGCTTAAATATGACCAATGTCTGAGGCAGGGGTCCATCTCCAAAAGGCATGAGATGCATTTGACTAAGATGCTTGAAGCAGAATTGTTTGATGTATGGGAAATTGATTTCATGGGCCCTTTTGTAAGCTCGTTTGGGATGAAGTACATTTTGGTTGCTATCGATTATGTATCAAAATGGGTCAAAGTTGTTGCCTTGTCTGGCAATGAAGGAAAGAGAGTTGTTGCTTTTCTTAAAAAGAATATCTTCTCTCACTTTGGATTACTACACACTATCATGAGCGATGGAGGATCTCATTTTTGCAACAAAGTGTTTCAAAAAGCATTAGCAAAATATGGGGTAAAATAGCATAGAGTAGCCACTCCATATCACCCACAAACTAGTGGGCAAGTGGAGGTTTCAAATCGAGAGATTAAAGCCATCCTAGCAAAAATAGTGAATGCTAGCCGGAAAGATTGGTCTTGAAAGCTCGATGATGCCTTGTGAGCATATCCAACTGCTTTAAAGATACCATTGGTATGTCACCATTTCAGATGGTCTATGGAAAAGCTTGCCACCTACCAATAGAGCTGGAGCACAAGGCCTTATGGGCACTCAAAAGACTAAATTAGAGCTAGAAGGAGGCAGCAGAGCTGAGACTAGGACAACTTAATGAGATGGATGAATTTCATCTCAGGGCATATAAATGATCGGACCTATATAAAGAAAATATGAAAAAGTACCATGATTGGAGGATAGAGAAATGAGACTTCTAAAAGGGTGACTTGGTGATTTTGGTCAATTCCATACTTAAACTGTTCCTAGGAAAGCTTTAATCTAAGTGGTCAGGCTCATTTATAGTTAGTCAGGTCTACTCATCTGGAGTAGTAGCACTTGAAAATAAAGACAGCACCTTTAAGGTGAATGGGCGATGAGTCAAGCTTTACATTAGTCCAAAAGAATCAATGAAAAGCATCACTACTATCTATCTCGATGAAGTCTGAAGTAATTAAGATAACTAAGTCATGTCGCGACGTTAAATCATGCGCTGCATGGGAGGCAACCCATGACCCCCAGTTTATAGTTTATAGTTTCTTTGTTTTTAAGCTGACGGTGTAAGGTAAATTTGTTGTAAAATTTTGTAGTCAACTAAGAGAAATACTTGTACTTGAGGTAGTTGAATTGTTTTTGTGATTTTTGTATACCTCTTAAAGTGGTCGACTACTTTAAACTGAGTGATATGCATTTACGTGTAACTACCGTGCATCTTTGTATGGCATTAGTTCAAGTAATAAAATAATCATTGCTAAACAGTGGCATGAACTGAATGAGTCATAGCTTGTGATATACTTGTGTGCCGTGTGTGTGTGAGCAACTACTTAGTTCCATCGGTATGCTGAAACTAGAACTTTCCCTATTAGTCTTACCTAGGTTGAAGAATAGGGGTTAGGAAAGGATCATAGGCCATTTAGATAGTAGCTCACTTTAGCCTAAATGACCTTCCCTATGCGTATAATATCTCTTGATCCCTATTTTGAGCCAAATTAGCCTATTTGTTTTTATTACACCTATCACCTTCCCATTTAGATCACAATGAACCTATTCTTGCTCTAGTCCTCCTTGGACACTTTACACCTTGACTTAGGAAAATAGCCTAAGTTGAGGGTGGTTATCATAGGGGTGCGTGATATATAATGAGTATGGAGAAAGGTAGCATAAAAGAAAATAATAAAAAGCTGGGTGCAAAGAAAAAGAGTAAGAAAAAATAAATTGTGAAAAAGATTAAGTAATTGAGAAAAGAATGCACCCATCCTAAATAAGTGTAATCAAGAAAAGAGAAGAGCAGAAAAGGTTAACGAGTGAAACCTCAGAAAGATAGTGTAGTGTCAAGGAGGCTTAGTCACTTTAAATACCATCAAGTATCACCAGCCCTATCCTGCATTATAAGACAAAGAGAAGTCCTATGTGATCCTAGCTGACCTATCTGAAGATCGAGATAATGAAAATAAGGGCAACCTATGGTACTTGGCATACACGAATTGGAACTTTATTCTAAGAGTGAGATTTTTGATTGTCCCCATGGATACATATATAAATACTGAGATGATGAGCGGGATTTTTTTACTATGAAGGCACACCAGATATGTTGCTAAGTATTAACTTGTTTGGAGAGTGTAATACTGTTATATGCATGCTTAATGTGGCTGAATTGATGTCGCAGACTGATGTTTGTGTGTTGCATTGGTGTTCTTCATTTTACTTGAAATGACTAACCTAGGAGATGGTGAAACTATTTTGAGACAATGTAGATGATTGACTTCCAAATGTTCCTTGTATTCTCTTAGTTGTGTTGAGTTTCTTGAGGATAAGAAATTGTTTTAAGTTGAGGGTGTTGATGTGTGAGCTAATGCTAACACATTTAAGGTTTTTAACTAAGAATAATTGTGAAGTCTTAAGCAACTTTTGTCGGTTTTGATTGGTTTATGTTTGATTTTGAAATAGAAGCTAATATGATAGAGAACCAACAAGAATGGAAGCAAAGAAGTTCAAATCAGAAGTAGATAGAGGCAAAAGTGTGGCTGACGACATTTCTGATTAGTCATCAGCCTTGTGATAAGCTATCAGATTCATCGTCAGCTATAGACAGAGAATTGGCCTAAAATTGAAAGCTGTGACGACATAATTTGATAGGTCTTTAAGGATTTGATAAGCCGTCATGAATGTCGTCAACCTAAGGCAGCACATGAGTACTGAAGAAGAGACTTGACGACATTTTATAATAGGTCATAAAGGAACTGATAAGGTGTTACTTTTTATCGTCAGTGGTAGAAAGCAAACACCAAAATCATAAAGAAAGATGGGGACATTTGTGATAAGCACTCACCTCCTTATAGGCTATCACAAATGGAGTCACCTAATCTGAAGAATTTTTGAATTTTATTATTTTGTTTCCATAATTAGGGTGACCTATTTAAATCCTTATTTAGGGTTTTTCTTAAGAGTTCCGGACCTTGAGTTTTGAGCAATATACTTTGATTTTTTTCTCTTTAACTTCTTGGCTTTAGAAAGCAATTACTTGGAAGAGATTGTATTCATTATTTTGGGATTTCCTTTGTGAGTTAATATGAGAATCTCTAGTTTCTATTCATCTTATGGTAAGTTTATCTTTCAAAGTATGAATTCATCTAGATGTTTTGATTATTACGTCATGAGCAGCTAAATTCCTTTAACTTGAATTATGGGATCTAGGGTTAGGTCTTGATAAGGTGCTGAGTGGTCAAGATTCGAAAGGTGGTAGGATTCCTTGATGATTCTGATGTTTTAATTATTGTCTATTGGTTGCAAACAATAGATACAACCTATTTTGATTTTCTTGAGAAATAAATCAAATATAGTAGGAAGTGAATTATCAACAGGGACTTGGAAATACTCCGTTTTATAATCAACGCTGTAACAAGGTTGGTTAACCTGAGGAAAAATCTGGGCAGTGAATATAAATTCCCTAAGTCTAAGAGGATTAGGTAATTAAATGCTTAGTTAGGTCAAGAGACATTTAAGCATAACTTTGATAAAGATAACTTGTTGATCTATCTACCGTGAGAATCTTGAACCACTAGTAGCATCTGTATGTACCAAAAGCCCTAGTGAACATAATTCTGGCTTTTTTTCATAAACTCTTGATTATGAACACTGAATCTAAAGTAACCAACAATTACTTGTTTAGCTAAAAACCCCTTTTTTCGGAAACATCCAACTATCAGTTGATTAAATTTCAAATGACTTACGTTCACACCATATTCCCTGTGGGATTTAACCCCAACCTAGCTAGGTTTTATATTGACAATGATCACACGCATTCTCATTAGAGAGGTGTAGTTTAAGCGTTATCACTCATTCAAAACTACATCTACTGCCATAGGTATATATTCTCCTCCTATCTTAGTATCCCACAACACACAAAAACAACATCAAAAACAAAAACATTTCGGTTCTCAAACTTTTTCATATTGTGGCCACAATTTTGAAATAAGGCAAGTGTAACCCATGGTGACCTTGGTACCCTACCCACCCCTAACTTAAATCTTATGAACTATGTCCAGTGTATCTAATAATGTACTATAAGGGATCGAGGATATACCTAGGCACTCAAGGTACTAGCTCATGTTGCATCAATACGTGGGCCCTCAAGTAAGGTCCCACCATCCTCAATGGTCATCCCATCAGTTGTTCAGACTATCTTTGTAATCATGTATTCAGTGGTACGTAAGATATCAGGGCATCATCACTGCCTCCCTCAATGCCATCAATTGACAGTTTAGAGCTACCGATACCAGCTAATATCTCTTGGACCCTTACCTGTCGGTCTTGCTCACTCTATATACTATCTTTCTTTGCTTTCTTTAGGGCTTCTTTTTCTTCACTCCGATACTTCCTTTTCTTTTTCTCTCAATATTCTCTTTCCTTGTGAATATCTAGATATTTTCTACTTCTATTTCTGGCTCAATCTTTCTAATCACCAATACTGGGATAAAAGACATATCATATAGCTTATTTACCATTTTATTTATCTCAGACACCTCAGATTTTACTTCCACAATTTGTGAGATTTGGCTACTTCCGAACTGTTGAGTAATCCAATGCTCAAACACATCCACCCTACCCTGCACCTGTCAATTTTGTTTTGCTAGCTGGTTTTTAACCCAAGGTTTCACACCACCCTCCATCAATTGTACCTTGGCTTTCACTGTTCCCAACCTATGGATAATATCATTTCAATTGGAGTATGAAATAAGCACATACTTTAGAGGTTCAGATCTAAAAAAAGCTGGGTGGGGTGGTGCATATTGTGTAGGAGGAGAAGTACTAGACGTCCACACTACATCAGATGTCTATGGCTTGGTCTGCACACCTCCACCTGTCATGTAATCTATTGCAACAGCCTAGTATGTCCACCCTGACTTCTGCATATTTTAGCTATCATGTCAGCTCTTTGCCTAGCTTTCCTAGCCATGGGGTTTGCAACATCCCGAATCAACCCCAAATATGTGATATTTGTAGGCTTAATGAACTGGTCGATCCCTTGAAGTTCCTGTACCCCTACAGCTAAACAAATATGGGTGATCATACCAGGATATGCAAGCAGCAACTTTTCTATTCCCAAAACTTTATCTCATACTTCTCTTGCTCAAAATTTATCCATATCAAACTCATGCCCAGCTATAAAACCAGCAATCAGTACCGCATGAATAAGACTTAGCATATTTTCCCCAGTAGTGGGACATAATTTATGTCAGGCCAGTGTCCACCATGCCTTTTCCTCAAAGTTTAGCGTGTACTTTTTAATCTTCTATGAGGCCACTCCTCGGCTACCTACTACCCAAATGGCTACTTCTCAATTCAAAGCAATTAAACTTATGATCCAACGAAAATGTCTCATCTTGTCTTCCGACCTTAGGTGCTTTTGTCTAATCTTTTTCATTTTATTCATACGGTAATCAATCTTATCGGTGTTTACCGGTGGTTGGAAACTTAGTCCGTTCATGATCTATGAAATATTCAGTGAGGAGATATTCACCCGCACTCCGTAAATTATCAATAATGTAGTAGGATCACCACCTCTCCACAGGTTTCCCTGCAAATACAACCTCTTTAACTCTCACTTATACACAATATAAAATTTCTACACTAGTGTAGGACAGTACTTCCCTGGTACATTACTCATCCATTGGAAACTATACTGTCAAAATCTTATTTCAAATTTAGCCAACTCTGACATGCTTACGGTGGTTAACCTCCTTTCCAGATAGAGACTTTGATCGATTCCTGCATTATCCAGGAGTATGTTTAACCCAACATTGTATGTTTCCTGCATACTGGGGTACCCCCACCGTTCAACGTTAGGCACCAGACTAGGATCAATAGGCAGAGATGGATCCTACAACATAATTAGGAGTCACATTCTCATCAGCCTCACTTACATTTTTAGACTCTACTTCAGGGGAGATCGATTCTTCTTCTCCTACATCAACCCCATAACTTGATTAAACTTCCTCATTATCATCACCATTGTCCTCTTTAGACTGGGATAATGTTCGGGGTGCTGAGATATAGGGGTTATTTTTTCTGGGCCCTCATGGAGGTGTGTCCGCTGGTGTGGAGACCTTATTTCCCAGATGTCATCTTTCTCTAGGGCCAGTTTTGTTTTTCATGGGGTACTCAATGAGGTCCCCACTACTATTAGATGATTCTACATTATCCTTCACCAACTTATAGTCAGATTTCAGGGCAGGCTTCTTTTTGGTATTTTTCTTGGAAGAGTCACCTTTTGAAGCCATAGTATCTGTATGCATATACCCATTAGTAATTTCTAAGAAAAGTAAAGAAAAAAATAGGTATCAGTGTGCAAGGTCTATTCATGTTAAGATGGGGGATAAGAGTCGTATTTACCGGTTACAACTCACGTGACTGAGTTGTAAGATTTACATAAATAGATCAATGTTTAATTGCTAGCTTATGAGTGCTCCTAACCAATTGTAAAGATAGTGTCCAACTTATTACCAATACTATAAGTTGACCAGAAACAAAACTATATTATATGTTATCTCCCAGGTCCTTATGGCTTCTGGTTATGAGTTGTAGATGTTGGTTACGACTCACATAGGCAAGTCGTACCTATATCAGAACCTACACCCAGCTAGACCTTTATGTTGTCAGTGGTTACGAATATCGTCACAACTCATTATGTATAGGTATGAGTCATAAAGAGTATCATATCCACTATAACATAAAGGTTTATCTTATGAGTTAATTCCAACACATAATCCCTAATTTACCCTTTATGGGATAGCATGACCTCCCCATTTTAGTCTAAAAATACATATTTTCATTACACAAATTCAAACTCACCCCCAAATCCCTATTTCGAACTAGATTTGAAGAATTAGGGTTCATAATGTTCATACACAGGTAGATATAACTTGAATAACTTCTAAAATCTAAACTTATTTTTAACTTCAACTTGAAATATAAAGCATTTAAGTTCAAAGACTTACTTGAGTAGCTGAGAAGTTAGGTTTCTTGAGTTTATCAATTTTCTTTCCCAAATTCTTGCAAATTTGTCAAATATGAAAGAACCTAATGAATTTGTCTATTTTTCAAAGTGAAATCATGAGTTTAGAACTCAAGAATTGATCAACAATGGAGGTTTATGATGTATGGTTCCCGAATTAGGTGCCCTCTTTTGTTTAAAACCATAAAATTGGGTCTAGTTGACCAACAACCCTTGACTTGGAAATCTTCGTTATGAGTCATGTGTATGACTCATACCCAATTCTTACGAGTATTTTCCTCCTTCTTTAATACCAAGAACCTTACCTGGGTTCTGGAGACGTTACGACTCAGTGTGATGAACCATACCAAAGGTCATGACTCGTTGTGAGAATTGTAAGGATTCTAGTGACCGCTTAACTAAATTTGAATCAACTCCCAAGTCTTTACGACTCTTACTCACGAGTCATCATGTTAAGGTATGACTCGTGAAAAGTCCATATGATCTTGTTTTCTGGAATTTCTAGCTCTTTTCTATAATCTTTAATTCTGCATACTGAACACATATATTACCCTGTAAATTATTAAGAACAAACACATGGGTTGCCTCCCACGTATCGCTTGATTTAAAATCACGGCATGAAGTGGCCAGGTAGGATACTAGATTTCACCAACTAGCCTCATGAGTTACCTACCATGCAGCGCTTGATTTAATGTTGTTATATGGCGTAATTGCATTGGTTACTAAGACTATACCAAGATCCATCTCAAAAATCTCATTAATTTCCTTAGTGTTACCAATATAGTTCTTTACCCCTTGACGATTCACTTTGAATGGATCTTCACCATTATGCATCAATTCTAAAGAACCATATGGAAATACTCTAGTTACAGTAAATGGATCGTACCATCTTGACTTCAACTTACCTGGAAAGAAGAAAATCCTTGAGTTGTATAGTAATACCTGGTCACCTTTCTCAAATATTCTCTTCTCCATTTTGTGATCATGATATAGATTCATTTTTTTCTTCGTAAAGTGTTGAACTTTCATACGCCCAGATTTGGAATTCATCCAACTGATTCATCTTTAAATTTTCTACATCCTGCCACTCAAAATTCAGCTTCTTTAATGTCCATAGTGCATTATGTTCAAGTTTCACAGTCAAGTGACATTCCTTGCCATACACTAACTAATAAAGATAAGAAAAAATTGGGGTATTGAAAGTTGTTCGGTATGCCCATAATGCATCATCCAAATTTTATGACCAATGAGTCGTATTGGCATTCACTGTCTTTGCCAAGATGGAATTGATTTCTCTGTTGGATACCTCAACCTGTCCACTAGTCTGTTCGTGATAAGTTGTTGCCACCATTTTCTTCATACTTCTCAAGCAAACTCTTGAATAGATGATTACAAAAATATGACCCACCATCACTAATGATTGTACGTGGCATGCGAAATCTATAAAAGATAATTTTTTTGAAGAAAGCCATAACACTTTTTCCTTTATTATTAGGTAGCACAACGGATTCCACCTATATAGAAACTTAATCTATAACCACAAGGATGTAATTCATACCAAAAGAACTCACAAAAGGTCTCATGAAATTTAAACCCCATACATCAAACAATTCTAATTCTAAAATAGGAGTCATAGGAAGTTCATGGCGCCCAGAGACGTTTCCTTCGCATTGAAATTGATCACAAGTTGAAGCAAAATCATGTGCAACTTTGGTACTCATATTGCAAGATTTTGTGCACAATGTGTATTCCTCCACAATGATCCCTAACTGGTGAAGAATTAGTAGCCTCAAGTATACTCATCATCTCCACCTAGAGTATACAACTACAAATAATAAAATACACACAAATTCGAAATAAATAAGGCTTCTCCCAATTTTTTTTCCTTACCTCATGCATAAACTTCATACTCTTCTGGAAGGAAAGATCATCTAGGACAAGATCACTTGCTAGATAATTTGCATAGTCAGAAAACCATGGAATTAGATCTTGAGAATCGGCCAATATTTGCTCGTCTGGAAAACTATTATCAATCTCAAGTCCATCACTAATTTTCTACATATCTTCCTCCTCAAGTCTCAACACATGATCTGCAACTTGATTCTTAGTGCCTTTTCCATCCTTAACCTCGAAATTAAAATCTTGCCACAAGAGGACCTTCCTAATCTATCTAGATTTTTCATCTATTTTTGCCATTAAGTACCTCATTGTTTCATGATCAGTGTGTACAACTACCTTTGTCCCAATAAAATAAGACCAAAATCTCTCAAAGGAAAAAACCACTCCCAACAACTCTTATTCAGTAACTGTGTAGTTCTTTTGAGCATAGTTTAGTGCCTTATTGGCATAATAAATAGGATGCAGGATCTTTTCTTTTTGTTGTTCTACTCTAGCACCCAAGGCCATTCCACTTGCGTCACACATAATCTCAAATGGCATGGACCAATCAGTAGACACGCTGATAGGAACTATCATTAACTTCTCTTTTAGACATTCAAAAGCCTTCAAACACGATTCATCAAAATCAAAATTCACCTCTTTCTCAAGAAGCTTTCAAATAGGATTGGCCATCTTTGAGATATCCTTGATGAATCACCTGTAAGACTTAGCATGTCCTAAAAAGCTACGAAAACCCTTCACAGAAATTGGTGGAGGTAATTTCTCGATCACTTCAATCATAGCTCTATCTAACTCTATACCCTTTTTTAAAATATTGTGCCTAAGCATAATAACTTTTTTAACCATGAAATGACACTTCTCCCAGTTAAGTACCAAGTTGTATCTATCACATCTTCATAGAGCATTTGCAATGTAAACCAAGAAATCATCAAAAGAATTACCAACTATTGAGAAATCATCCTTAAATACTTTGATGGTGTCTTCTACAATGTCAGAAAAGATTCACATCATACATCTCTGAGATATAGCTGGAGCATTACATAACCCAAATAGCATACGCCTAAATGCAAAGGTCCCATAGGGACAAGAAAAGGTTATCTTATCTTGGTCTTTGGGCATAATAGTGATTTACTTGTAACCCGAATACCCATCCAGAAAATAGTACCATCCTGTGCCCATAAGACTATCTAGCATCTGGTCCATGAAAGTCATGGGAAAGTGGTCCTTCTAAGTTCATGTATTTAGTTTTTTGTAATCCATACACACTCTTTATCTTGTGACTGTCCTGATTAGCACTAGTTTATTTTCTCATTAGGCACAACAGTAATATCGTCTTTCTTTGGAACATATTTCTCCGAACTGACCCATTTGCTATAAGCAATGGGATATACTACACCAGTATCTAGCCACTTGACTATCTCTTTCTTCACCACCTCTTGCATAGGACGATTAATCCAGCACTGGTGTTCTATTCTTAGGATACAATCTGACTCAAGTTGGATTTTATGAGTACAAAGATCGGGCGGGATACCCAAAATATTTGTAATGGACCAACCTATGGACCTTTTGAATTTCTATAGCACTAATAACAAAGCTTCCACTTTGGTCTTCATTAAATCAGCTGTAATAAATACCGACAAAGTATTGTTAGCCTCCAAAAATACATATCGTGGATGAGAATGAAGGTTTTTCAACTCTAAGAAGGGTGGATCCTCAATGAATAGGCCATCAGGTGGAGTGGTTCTATTTTTCAGATCAAAATTAAGCTTCTTTGGTGCATAGGTATAAGAACCACTCCCATAGAGTGCACATATCATATCATCATATCATCAATAGCATCACTGTCGAAATTCACTATCACAGCTGTTAAGGCTTTAACACCCAGTCTTTCTTCAATAGGAACAACATCAAAAGTATGTTCCCAAGTAGTCACTGCATCAACATCATAAAATGATCCTATTTCTTCATCAAACACATTAATCACAGAAATCATCCTCAACTTATCTGGTTGCTTCATGGATTTTCATATGTTGAATATCACTTGCTTATCATTGAGTCTCAACATCAGATGTCCTAGTTTTAAATTAATAAACATCCTCTCTGTAGCCATGAATGATCTTTCCAAAATAATTGGGACTTAAAATTCCACCTCATAGTCTAAGATCACAAAATCAATAGGAAAGATGAAAGAAGCCACCTTTACCAATACATCAAATAGAATACCAACTGGGTTTTTCACCGTTCGATCTACCTTCACTAGTATCATGGTGGTTGGTTTGGGAGCTCCCAAGCCTAACTGTTTAAATACTGCTAATCGCATTAGGTTGATAATAGCACCCAAATCACATAAAGCCCTACTGAAGTTGAAAAATACAATAGTTTAAGAAATGGTGCAAGCATCGGGATACGCCTTCTTCTCTACCAAATATCTAATAACTACACCACTATAGTGATGCATGTTGTGGACTTGCTCATAACTGACTGACCTCTTCATGGTTATTAGATCATTCATGAATTTTGCAAATCCTAGAATTTGCTCTAATGCCTCTAAAAGTGGAATGTTGACTGATAGCTCCAATAACATAGATAAAATTTTTTTATACTTACCCTCTTGTTGTTTTATTTTCAGCCTTTGAGGAAAAGGAAGGGAATTCTCGGGATGGACTTTAAAATAGGCTTATCGTCCTTATCTTTTCCTTTATCTTTCTTGCTACTACTCTCTATATTATTAGGATCATCCTTTTTTTTTGTTCATCTATAGTAGGTACAGGAAGATCTATGGTGATTTTACCACTTTGAGTTGTAATGGAATTGCAGTGACCATCATTCGTTGGATTTACCACCACTTACTAGGAAGAGTACCAGGTTGCCTTTAATTCAAAGTGGCTGAAATTTGGGCATACTTCTGCTCTAGTTATTTGATTGTGGTAGCATGTGACTCCACTCTCTGATTTAGCCCTGATAGGTCTGCCTTAATCTCTTTCAAAAAGCTATCTTGATTTTCTTAACCTTTAACTTATTTTGGCAATATTGCTTCCATTCTAGACTCAGTATCTCAACTACCTAGTGGTACATATCTATCACTCTTCTCTTTGTAATTATTTTTATATCTCCAATCACCTTCTTAGTCTCTCCTTCTGTCTCTATATCTATCATTATAATAGTTCCGACCTTGATTCCCATGACCTTGTGCTCAAAAATATGCAAACTAAAGATCAATATACTTCGCTTCCTCTTCAGATTCAGAGTCAAAATTCCTAGAAGACAGTCCTTATGCCATAACTGCATTCACTTTCTCAACACTCATTATTGCGAATTATTTTGTAAGCAGCTAAATATTTATCCGAAGTTGTGCAATCTCTTATGCTACCAAATCATTACCAACTTCATAATCATTAGATGCTCTAATTGCATATGTACCTGCACCACGCTCCTGCACCATGCTTAGCGTCTCTAGCATGCCAACCTCGATTGGTCACTAAAATATCATATAGCATCTCTTGTGCAATATCCCACCAAAGATGCATAAATGCACCTCCCAAAATAGTATTTGTCATTGCTATTGAACTGACATTCAATGATCTATATAAGATTTCTAATAGATTGGATCCTGTGATTCAGTGATTAGGTACCATGCTCAACTTCTTCTTAAATATAAACCATGCCTCATATAAGGACTTTGCAGGTAACTGTCTGAAATTTTAGATTTCATTTTTCAACTACAGCATCATTGTAGGAGGAAAGAATATATTAAAAAATTGTCTAGGCAACTCATGCCAAGTATTAATTGAACCTCTTAGAAGTTACCATAATCATAGTGATGCTTTCTAGTAAACAAAAAAAGAAACAACCTTAATCTCTAAGATTTCTAGTCTACCCATGGAATAGCATACAAAATATAGATCCTAGTAAAATTAGCAAGATGCATGGTCACATCATCAATTGATGATCCCGATAAAACACCCTTTAAGTTTAGCAAATAGATCGTTGCACTAGTAATGTAAAATTTAACATTGGGGGGTAAAGTAGGAGGAATGATGGATCTTGTCTCAATAGGTTAAGCATATCCCATATCCTCATCTTTATCATATGGCTAAAGATGCAGATATGCAGGAATAATCCGAGCTATACCTCTTTGAACTCTACCTTGATGCTAGACCACTTATCTTGGCCTGGCTAGTGCTGCTTGCTGGGCTACCCCAGCCTCTTTAGCTAACCATGCTTTCTAAGCTGCTCTAGCTTCTTTCCTTATTGCTGCTAGCAATAGTTTAGTTTGTCTGTCAGCAATATACTATAGATCATTAGGTAGGAAAGGAGGCACCATTTGGGGGTCTTGAACCCTAGCAGGAACACTATCATGAACTTGTTCTGCCATTTTCTGTAGTGTTTGAAGAATTCCTTTTGGGTTTGGACCAAAGGGGATTAAGGTATTTTCTCTAATCCTAGATTTTTACATCCACCGACATATGCCAAATCAAGAACAGAAAGTAAAACTCGCATACTTCACCAACTTCAATCAATAATTCACATTGTTTTCCCCAGCAACAATGCCAAAATTTGATGTCGCCCAAAAACTAACCTCAAAAGAAGTATGTTGTGGTCTAGGTCAAATATAGTAACCTAAACCAGGTTGGGGTCGAACTCCCAGGGAAAATGTTGAACAGTATCTCAAACTTGACCAAATCCACGAGTAGTGCAGAAAAGTAAATAGGGGAAATTGAAGTAAACAATAAGTAGTAACTAAATGTGAATGCTTTGAGTATGCAAACAATATAAGGAAAACACTAGGACTGTATTCCCCCTGGTTTCTCAACTCCATAAATTTCTCGTGTTCAATCACCTATTATATTTCTCTACATGTAGAGTCGATAAGTTTTTTATTATCAATCGTCTTGTGAACATGATGATAAATCTCACCCTTTACCTTGTGAGTCTCAGGGTGTCGTCTTATTTCTCCTTGTCTATGACATCAGTTCAACTTTCACATTTTAAGTCTGGAGTTGATTAGATGCAATGGCAAAATGATAAGATGGATGTAAATCTCAAATTACTGTCTTAATCTGATTTTCCTAATCTCAAACTTCTTTGTGAGGATGTTATTGAATACATGCAATCCCCAAGCTTCTACAGTAGCTCTTAGGTCAATTATATGAAGACGTTTAAGATACATGCAATCATAATAGAGAATAGATAAATTTCCCACTTCTTTTATATAGTTACTCCACCAGGATTCCCACAACCCTGGTAAAGGATGTTAGCCTTTCATGTTCATGCAATAACCCATGGTAATCACTAGATACAACATGTTATTAATTGCAAAAGAATAAGACGAATAAACTACGAAGTCTTCAATTGACTAAAAACACAAAAATCTAAAGAACACGATCTTAATGATCAAAGTATGTAATGAGTAGTAAAAGTATTATAAAAGTGCATAGTAGTCTTGGAATGAAATTGGAAGTCTTCCAACTAGTAAGTATCCAATTTCATTCCAAGACTATTATTTTCCAGTTTCACATGCAACAATCACAAAACCACATCATATCTACCAAAATATCCTAAGTCCATGAATAAATTCTTTAATATAAGCATCAAAAGTGTCGTGTTTCCATAGCGTATCAGTCACTCAAGGTATCCGCTACCACATAAGCTTTGCTCGGATGATAAATAATTTTGACATCATAATTCTTAAGTAACTCCAACCACTTAGATAGTATCATATTGAAATCTCGTTGAATGAAGAGTATTGAAGGCTACAACGATTAGCAAAAATCTCAAAATAAACCCAATACAAATAGTAATGCCATAACGTCAACACAAACATAATTGTGGCTAACTCAAAATCATAATTAGGGTAGTCTTTCTCATGTACCTTTACTTTTATTGAAGTATAAGTTATAACCTTACCCTTTTGCATAAAAACACCACCTAAGCCATAATAAAGAACATTAAAATCCACGCCCTCCTCGAGCAATCTTTAAACCACTAAAAACAATCTTTTTCTAGGTCAACTTAGTCAAAGGTGTGGCAATGGAAGAGAAACCCCATAAAAACCATTGATATAGCCCAATAAACTGAAAAGCTCTAAATCTGTATAAAGGAAATAGGCTTAGCCCAATCATGCATCGCCTCCACATTGGCCAGATTGATCATGATACTACTCTTTGTAATCATATGAACTAAGAAAGAGATAGAATCCAACCAAAACTCACACTTGCATAACTTGGAATATAACTATTCATCACTTAATTTCTGAAGTAAAATCCTCAAATGTCTTATATATTCAGCCTTATTCTTGGAATAAACCAAGATTTCATTGATAAACACAATCACAGAAGAATCAATATAAGGTGAATTAGTTTGTTCACTAATTCCATAAATGCTGTCAGGGTTTACTCAACATAAAAGACATAATTAAGAACTCATAATTTCCATACTGAATCCTGAATGTTGTATTTAGAATATTCAAATCTTTAATCATTAGTTGATGGTAACCAAACTGCTTTCAATCATAAAAATAATAAAGTACCCGAAGCTGATTAAGAAAATTATATATATGTAGAAGAGGATACTTGCTCTTAATAGTCACATTGTTCAATTGTTGATAACCAATACACATACATATAGTCCCATCCTTCTTTATAACAAATAAGATAGGATCACCCCAAGGTGAGACACCTAATCTAATGAACCCTTTACTCATCAAATCTTATAATTTCTCTTTAATTCCTTCAAATCTATTGGGCCCATCCTATAAGGAGAAATGGAAATAGGTTGGTGTTCTACTCTATATCATTAGAAAAATCAATATCCATATCCAAAAAAATACTAGCTAAGTCTGTAAAAATCACATACATTAACTCTTTAACAACTTCCATAAAATCCAAGGGAGGTAGTGAATCAATATTACTATCGCGCATATAGTCCAAATCAGAAATACACCCTTGTTCTTCTATGCAACAAGCTTGAAGAAAAGATATAACCCCTTTCAAAACAAATTAGGAGCATCACTCCACTCTAACCTCACATGCTCAGAATAGCTATGGTAATGATCTTAGGTGATAATCTAAAATTGCTTAATAAAGAGACAATCAATTATACCCAATATGACATAGAACTCAACCTATCAAGGATGATCAAGTATACCGTCACTCCTTAAAAGAGTCACTACACATGATCGGTACACTAGATCCCCTACTAAAAAATTGCCTATAAGGGTGCAAGAACATAAATAGATATAGTAAGGGACTTACATATAACATCAATACCATAAGTAAAATATGCATATACATAAAAGTAATTGATACTAAGGGTCAAACAACCCTAAAGCAGGATGACGGCAAACTGGGATAATCTATAATTACAGCATTAGAGTCCTCCACCTTTGGTCTTCCAGGAAAAGAATAGCACTGCCCATATTCACGATCAAACTAACCAAATACACATCCACAACTATGATTTCCTTGAGATGCACCTCTTGTACTCCTAGATCCACCTCCATTATCTTGTCCACACCCTTTAATAGCTAACATTAGTGTTGGAAAAATCTAAAGCTAAAAATCCTATTGGGGAGAAACCATTCCACACCGAGAATAATCCTTTGCTAAGTGTCCAAACACATCACATGCATAATATCTCCTACTAGATAAATCATGTTGTCAGAACCCAAAATAAGTAAAACACCCTCTAAAATTTGATAAACCAGAACAAGACCCACAACCTAAATGACATAATCTTTGACTACTCGAGGCCTCACCACTAGAAAAAACCCTCTATCTGAACTTTGTAAAGATGTTAGAATTATTCTTTTGTGGTAACTATGAGAACCTCTACCAAAAAAATCCTTACTTTGAGATGAACGGCATGGAAATTTCTTTGTTAATGTGACCTCTTACCACCACCACTCGGAGCACCCTGGAAAATAGTCTCAATTGTTCTTGCATAATCCGTAATACTCTAAAAAGAGCCACATGAAGACAATAACTAGGTGGTTTCCAACTGATAAGAAGTATTCAAAACCTTAGTAAAATTCTCTGATCCACTCAGACTCTATTTTTCAATCCATTAGGTAAACTAGGTACATTTCAATCCTTAATTCAAACCATCTCTTAAAGTTAATTCAGAGAAAATCATAGCCCTATATTCTTTGTTTTATCTCTTAGTTATCTTCGTGTGTTCACTTCATGATTAAATATGTATTCTATTACTGGCCCTACATTAAAATAGTATGCATAAGAATATAAGAACAATATTGTAAGAAAACAAACTTAACTAAGTTAAAAATAGACTACATAATCATGTTTCAATTTGAAACCCAGATAAGGGTGTTTAGCCACTTATATTTGAAAAAAAACTTACAATTGTTCATGTAATAATAAACACTGATATAAAAAGTAGTAAAAACCCTAAGTAAAAGCCTCCTTATGTGTTTTCTACTCCCCATGTTGTGATAAAAAATCCTATTTAATTTTTCTAAGTGTCATATTTATGTTATGGCTAAAATTTATAAATGAACAACTCTCTAGTTTTGACACCCCTTTGGGTGCACCAATCTTGAAGTGTGGATGGATCTGGGTGCACCAACCTTGTAGTATACCATGGATTTGGGTGTGGCATAGCTTTAGCGTGCACCCTCACTATTTTTAGCACCTTCAATATTCCAATCTTGGACCCTTAATACATGTCATGGTATAGAATGCATTGGAATGTCTCCATTAAATGATATGAAACCCCAAATACCACAATTTTATCATCAATTATTCATTTACCCCTTTTTCCATTCTTCTATAATTTATTGCTACTTACGGATGCATTTTACCCTATAATTATCTAATTATCATATTAGTCCCGTGACACATCTACCTCACTTAAATCACTAATATCGGTCAAAGAATTCAACATATTGAACTATAATACCTCGAGAATCTTAACCGATAGTAGAACAATGATTCAAGCTCATGAGAAATAAATCTTAGTGATTTGGTAGTTTTATGATCAAGTTTGATGTATATTAATGCCTTCAATATCTCCTAGCTATTAGACGAATCAAAACATCCCTTACCGATTGAATTCTTGAGAAGGACATTGCCATAGTCAACTTCAAACAAGTATATCTCCCATTATACAAAGAATTTTAAAGCTTATAACCCACTAAAAAATAGATAATTGAATTATCTTTCCAACAATGCCAATTTCTCAAAAATCCGACATTGGAGTAAAACGTTATGGACATTTTACTGAGAGTTGTCCGAGCTTCCTAGGAGTGATGGGCAAGTTGACGGACCATCAAGTCAGCGATGGACCGTTTCTTTGACCATCACAACTGAAGTAGTAAAGCCATTTTATGGCCCAAAAATGAAGGTTGGAGTGAGGGTTAGTCACCAAAGTGACTTTCCATCACTCAGACCATCAGTTGTCCAAAACAGCATTGAAACATCATTTTAAAGGGATTTTTAGGTCAGTTTCCACCCTATTTAACACCTAATCACGTCAAATCAAAGAACATAACTCCTAATTTATCCATAACATCAAAATTAGAGTTTATTTCAAGATTAAAAATCTAAGAACAAGATTCAAACCTTTCCTCAAGAAATCAAGAATCTCTCCAAGAGCCTTCAAGAAAGAGTTTCCTAAGGTATGCAGATGTTGATTCTTGGGTACCTTCCAACCAAGAAGTTCAATAATCCTTTATATAAATTCATAGATCTTATGTTTATGATTTTTCATGATTCATGTGAATTTAAATTGAATTTCATGTTAGTATTGAGTTTTAATTCATGATCTGTTTACAAGATTTCAAACTTTGGCCCTAGTATGTGATATTCATGATAGACCCTCTTCAAGTTGCTTGTTAAGTGATGTTTTTATGTCAATTGAGTGTATAAATTGTTGAATAAGCAAAATATGCTCCTCGTATGTTTGAAAAAAATCTGGAATTAGAGCCACTATAGCATGTTGACTAGAAATCCCCAATTGTGTGTAAGCACATGCCCAAGTGTTTGTTGAAAAGCCTTAGTGAATGAATTGTGACATGATAGCATGAAGTTCCCCAATTATGTATTCTTTAATGCATGCTAAGTGTTTGATGCAAGACTTTGCTAAATGGATTAAGAACCAATATCATATCTACCTATATTATCACATGTTTATGTTTTTCTGAATACTTGAAGAGATGCTTTCGTAATTGTGATGGTGAATGAATCTCCATGGTTATGATTATTAAAGAATGTCTATGTTTTACTTTTATGTTATCGAGTCCTGGGGGTATTTATACCTAATAATTTAGCTGTGTGCCTAGAGCCAGTGTCAGTTTTCACTATACTCTTAGTCAAGCCATGATCCATAGAACTCAGTCGGTCATGTGACTCAGGAAAACCTAGAAATCTCAGTAATCTCAGTAGTTCAGTAATCTCAATGATATAAGTATTCCATAAGGTTGGTAATCTCAGTATTCCCAGTAAATCTCAGTAACTTTAGTACTCTTAGTCAGTCCTCAGATCTCAGTAGCATTCCGTCAATCAACAAAAACTCAATAAACTTGGTTTAGCTCCGCTAAATGATACTATTAGTATTAGTTTAGTTCAGTTAATCAGTTCAGTTTAGTTAATCAGTTCAGTTTCTATTCAGATGGGAGTAGGATTCAGCACCTAGTGAACTTAAGGATGGGGGTATTCCTATCAGCAAAGGTTTGACCCTTAGTAGCAATCCTTGCGTTCTAGAACTACGTAGCTAGCGTACGTTAAGATGAACCTTACGTGTTTAGGGATATATATGCATATCTTATTTGGGCTACCTACTAGGAGGGGTTGACGGAAGAGCTCCCTGTCAAAGAGGGTATACTCACAACAGGTCTTTATCCATGGCACTGTATTGGCACCCTTCCAGCTGAGGTACAGGTTAGACCCTACCAGTTCAGTTTCGTGGCATGTCAGTTAGATAATTACCTCCTACAGTTTTAGAGTTATTCTTAGTCACATTAAAAAAACTCAGATAGTTCTTCAAATTCAGGACAGTCAAATACAGTATGGAACTCAGCTAGTTCCCTTAAATTAAGGACTATCAGATACAGTCACTTATGTTATCAGTTATCAGAACTCATGTTATCAATATTCATCTTTAGGACTGTCAGATACAGTCAACCAGACCAGTTCTTCATAATTAGAACTATCAGAAATAGTTATTCATATATCAGTAACATAGTATCAGTCCCCTAGTATTTAGTAATACAACATCAGTTTCTCACTTATTAGTGACTCATATTTCAATATCAGTAGATTCAGTTATTCAGTACCCCAGTATTAGTAAACTCAGATATCAGTAAATCCATGTTGTCAGTAGACTTAGTAGTCAACACTCAGTATTTAATCCTATCACGATCTCAGTTATAGTTACGTATGCATGCATGTATTCTTATGTTCATGTTAGCCAGTCAACTAGTATTTTTCATAAAAATGAACCCCCTTGTATCAGCCTATCTCACTTGCATACTGGTATATTCAAAGTACTGACGCATTTGCGTTATGGTGTCTTATACCATAGGTCTAGAAGTACGAGCTCTAGAGCTTTAGTAGCATCCCAGTTTAACAGTTAGAGTTAGCAGTGAGTCCTCATCCTTTGAGGATATGATTATTACTTTATTATTTTAGTTTTTAGTTTATTTCAGTAGTTGGAGTTCGTTAGAAACCTATCCCATCAACTCCCTATTCAAATAGTCAGTTTTAGAGGCTTTCAGACTATAGCATGTTTAGGCAGTTAATTCAGTTGTTTTGGTATTGTTATACCATATTTTTAGTTGTGTTTATTCAGTTTTGAACCTTATAACCTTTCAGTACAAGTTTTTGCTTCTATATGGTATATTATGTAGTGTACAGGTACAGATATCAGTCATGGGTTAGTCTGTGGTCCTTCTAGGTCATGAGCACCGTGTAGCATTCCGGGTACCAAATTTGAGGCATTACATGAACATCCCAAACATTTTTTGCGCATTAACCATCGTGGAAGTCCTATTGGCCAAATATAGCACAAAATCAGAATACCCTACAATCTGCATTGGGAGCTACAATATTAATAAATTAAAATTTTTGGATTTTCAAATCCTTGAACAAGCATCTGTTTTGGGTTTGACCTCCAACATGAGCATGTGAACAATCTGAGGCGTAAGCAACATACCCACCCGAGCCATCCCCTTAAGAAATCCACACTTACAAACCAAAGTATCTTATAGAACTAGATTGGTAATAAAACCAGGTGTCATTTTAGGTATTCCATATTCCGTAACATGATCTGGCTCATTCTCGTGAATAGATCAAGAGACATTGCCCCAGAATGACCTCGGATGGATAACATCAGTTCATTACCCTTACATAATATAATATTAATTTCTATCCAAGTATTCTCGAATCAATATAGAACCAAATGTTTGAGTGTAAATTAAATGCTTGCCTAAAGCACTCTATCAATCCATTATCAATGGTGCAACACGAGAAGTCTCTTTGAAATTTTTTCTCTAAAAAATTATGATCTTATGTGGTCAAACCCTACTAATTGTAAGTCATTCTTACACATAGGCTAAGTTGTGTATGGTATTTTATGAATTATGGACTTGGACATTAACCACCAACTAAATTAATTATTCAAAATTAACCATCAATTAAATCATTGTAATTAAGTAATAGTTCAAAATAATCATATAAAATTGATAAGTATCTTTTATGGAAACGGAGTTCTAGTGCTTAAAATAACCAAATTGGTCATTATAGAGAATAAATAAAATATTAAAAAAATAATAATGAAATAGCAAGGGATATAGCTTAAGGATAAAAAATTAATGGTACATGATTCCCTATCAAATGAGATGTAGAAAGGTAGAGGGGATCTCAGTGCCATCTTTATATTCATCTCCTTCGATGTTGAGACTTGAAAGCTCCTCCCAAAAAAAGAAACAAAATCCTCCAAAGATAGCTTAGAGACACTATCATTAGTTCTTTCTACAAAAGAATAAGCCTTGGCGATATGATCTTTAATATTAGTGGTTCTTACTTTGATTTCCTTAAAAGTTTTTAATCGTATGACCCAAGTGTTTTGAATTTTTTGGAGCTTAAACTTATTCTTAAAAGATGATGTTTTAACCTTTTATTCTAAAGCCTATTCATCACCTCCAAATTTCACTCATGAAACATATTTATTTTTTAGTAGTTTGTTTCCCCAGAATCATGTGTATTACCCCATTCACTCTCATTACCCTTAACTCTAGATTCCAATTTAGCTACCTCCTTTATTTTTGCCATAAAGAAAATTTTCAAGGACCAGATTTCCGTTAAATTCTCTGCCTCATTTCAAACACATGCATTGAGAACTTAATTGTGTGCCTTTTTCTTTATCTTCAGTTTGGCAACTTTTAAACTTAGGCATTTGGCTTCTTGACTGTAGACATTTTTTTTTTGGTTAAAAACATTTAGCACGCCATCCTCAATCTTAAAGAGCCTAAGTTTTAAAGCCTCTATTTCATCCAATTGAGTAGACCATGTAGATAGCTGGTCCTTTAGCTACTCTATAACACTCAATTATGCTATTAAAAAAATAGGTTGTCATTGTCAACATTTCTAATCCAACATTGAGATTGGGGTGGAACCACAGGGAATGAATTTGCAAAGTTCAATTTATAATGTAAGTATCTCACTTAATGTTTGCACATTTATTTAAAATGATAAAAATAAATTGATGTTTTGTAAATAATTTTGAACACCTTTGATTATAGTTATCAATAGAGTTGAATTACAATAAATAAGACTTGGAGGTTGTGATCAATGATAAAAGGTACATGGGGTAAATTTTCATCTGAGTAGAATTATTTAAAGGTGAGTAACCAGTTGCCTAAATTTAATCCAAATAATGGGCAGGCAAAATTTTAAGTATAAATGATAATCACTTAACTCATCACTACATTTCATAAGTGGGTCCTCTTAAGATCCCATGTGTACCATCATGGCCAATCTAAAACCTCAATTTAATAGTTTTATTTATAAGATCTACCATTAAAAGATACCAATCTTATCATTGTTAATCATTGTTCCGCACCATTATCTCATTTCTCAAGAAAGATAAAGGATCTAAGCTTAACTAGAGTTTGCAACCTCCAACTAAAAGTTAACATATGCAATAATGGTTATCCCATAACAAATAATCAATTAAAAAGAAAATAGTTGCAACCCAAGTATTTATCAACACTCAATCATCACACCCCTAAGAGGGGAAATTATCCAAGCATAGTGAAATATGAAGAAGTTATACCATCATGCTCATCCAAAGCTACCATTGGATTGAATTATCCATAGAAATCCTTCAATTCTAAAATAGAAAAGAAAAATAAAAGCTAATCCAAACTTTAGATTTGATTACAAATGTTTATATGTCAAAATTATGAAAAAGATAGGGTTTGAAGACACAAAAATCTATTTATAGGTGACGCGAATAGAGACCAACATATTTACAAAACTGCCTCCATACAACTTTTGGCAACAGAGAAGACATCGCGGAACTCAGTGGTGATGCACTAAACCTACCTAGTGTCATTGAGCTAAAAAGATCTTTGAGCTTCTGTTGTTTCAGTATGTGAGTTTGGAGATGAAATTTCATCATTGCTGAACGCCAGCAATACACTGAACGTCATAGTTACCGCGGAAATGCTATCTTTAAAACCTGAACAAACTACTTCATTTCATGATATATCCCCACTTTAGCGATGCTACTTATATTTTTAGCTCCTTTCTACCTTTTTTTATTCCTTAGGCTTCATTGGACATCTTTCGACTTCAGCCCTAAATACAAACTACATTAAAACTAGCTCAGAATGGTATTGAGGACTTAATTTCTTACCATTTTTATGAAATGAGTAGCAAAATTCCAACTCATAAACACCTTAATTTAAATATTTGCTTGTCCTTAAACAAATCAATGCATACACAACAAAACAACCAAGCCTACAAATAGTACTATTTGCGAGTTCAAACTATAAGTCTCCAGTTTTGACTAGCTGCTAACAAACCAAGATCATACTCAGAGATATCAACCAAGAACAATCAATGTGCTAGATGAATGTAATTGAGTGCCCTCTTAACAAGAATATATTTTTCTCTGAAGTAATCAAATTTAAAATTAATGGATCATCATGAATCACTATCGAAGATTATGCACATTAATAGCATACTATAGGCTAGCCAATATTTCCCTATTACCAGAACCAAATGTGCTACTTTAGAGATCAAAAATATATTTTGAAGGCTTATAGTGTAGGCAACTGGTAAGGTAGGATAGCAAATGGTTAAAGTAACTCTATCTCCTATAAGCTCCACATGAGACCTCAACTAAATTCTTCCAAAAAAAACTCACTTCATTTGACATGCAAAGGACTTTTTTGTTGGTACAGGTGCCAACTTCCTTCTCTTATTTTTTTCAAATCAAAACAACTCAGTTATTTTCATTCTAAATCTATAATTTCAACTTTTTTTTCTTTGATATCCGTTCTCTTTTTTTTATGTATTAACAAAGGTTAAAAGGATGAACAAGAGAAGGAAGAAAATGGTCCCAGTTTTGTAAGCTTCCAATCATAAATCCTCCCCCATAATTGCTCCATCCCCAACCTAGGCTTTTTTAAGGCCTAACATGCATGCTTTAAGGTGGTTTTGATTAAAAAAAGGGTAACATAGGAGAAATGGTTATGCCCTATAATATAATTGTCTAAGAAAAAGGTCAGTCTTATAGTACTAAATTAGGGCAAACCTTGCTCACTCAACTCACAATGGGAAAGGCTATATGGTTAATTTCAAAGGCTCTCTCTAGATAGATGACCTATAGTCATTTGTCTAATGTTATAATACTAAATGATTAGTGATACACCAATAAGTCATGTTCTATATGGAATCATGACATAAGATAAAATTGAAGCCTTTCCTTCATGGTGCTCAACTACATACTTAAAGCATGACTATCAATTCTTCAAATAGACATACCACGTTTATTACAGATATCGAGAAAGATATTTAAGTAGTCAAAATAAGATGCAAATATTTTGAAAAATGCGTGACTAACCACTTCAACTCAACCAACAAAAATTTAAACAATGGGAGCATTTTTCAAGGTAGGTCAATTTACAAATTCCTTTCTTATTTTTCAAGTTTCATGCATGCGAAAATCTACATAAGATTACTTTTGAGTCAAAGTATTCTATTTCTAGTACACTTCTACTTGAGAACCAAGCCAAAATGAGGTTTATTAATCAAACACGCAACTAACTACTAAAACCAACAAATAAAAAATAATAATAAGCAACAAAAATGCAATCTGAATCGCAACACCACTCAAATAAAATCGTAAAAATGACTCACCCATAAAATAAAAATCTTCCAAAATATAACAACTTGAATCAAAACAATATCAAAATCAATGTAACAAAGTATCAGAAATAAATTAAAATATTACAGATCTAAAATAATAACCCCCCAAATCATAATAAAAAAGTGTCCTCGGTGAAATAAAACTATGATATGAGAGAAGAATGAGTGGAAGAGTTCCTCTAAAAGGTGCTAAGCCTACTATAATGAGCGTCTTGCAAAAGCAGCATCTATTTAGGCATTAGTGCCAAGCTAAATTCTAGGTACAGACTATGGATCTAGATATGCAATGATACATGTACCTTTAATGTGGACTCTGGGTCAGTCGTGGGTTTAAATATTTCCTCAGCGGGTTTAGACTAGCTACCACCAATCTATAAGGATTCCTAATTAAAATTCACCAAAGCCTCAACAAATATAACTACCTCGGAAGCATGAACATCATCATGAATCATGCTAAATCATGGAAATAATTTCAAAAGAACTTATATTATAAGCAAAAATCTCATCCTCGGACTCAATTTCATAGGCATCCTCATCATCGTCAACCTCAAAGTATACTATCAGAAATATACTCTATAGCTTGCGGGGGAACCTATCTAGCCTTAGTCTCAATAGAAATTGTACTATCCCATGGAGGGTTAAACAAGAAAGAACATAGATCTAAGGATCACAACTAATGCAACTCAGACCTCATCAAAGTAATCACAGACTATATGGTTGCCCAATCCATGCTAGTGATGTCCTCACTCTGCTACTATCTACCTTCTCTAATTGACACACTCAAGTTATCAAGCCTTTAACAATACACTCGCAAGCTATATCTAAAACCTTTTATTTCAACCTGTATAGGTTTTTAATACAGCCTTAATGACTATATAAATGATAGTCCGGATGGTCGCCTCTAATTAAGTTAACCTTTTATCTATTGTATTAGTCATGTTACCTATCTTGTAGGTTATGTACTGAGTCATTGTAAGTCTAGAAAATTTGTAGACACTAAAGGTCATAAGTTTTAAGTACTAGGCTATATCGACTATGGAGGTATAGCAAAAAAATTAGAGGGACGCGGAGCAATAGCTATGGGATTAGGAAGTAAGGCATCACTCTCTAAGACCTCAACATAAACCACTAGATACGTATCAACCCTGACTTTGTTCCTCACTTCTTGATGGGATTCGTTAATCCTAGTTATGTCAATATGTCAATAGTAGAGGTAAGGTATACTCAATATCTCTCTTAGTATAGAAGGGAAACTTTTCACTCTTGCATAAATTTGTTATGGGACACGAAATGAAATGGAAAATTTCTTCTATTGAGCTCACATGGAAATTTGTAGAGCGATAATTTGGTCATGATTCAGTCATTTCTTCTAAATAATCATGCACAAAAATGCATGAGCTTACTCGATATTAAATTCAACCAATATCGTGCCTCCAAACTAATGTCACTCCTTTAAATTGGAACCCCAGTGTAATTCATGGGGGGTGTAATTTCACTATGTAAAGGAGATAACCAACACCGAAGTTCATCAATTAATTTCTTTGAACATATATCAATGTATCATGATACATTATTCATGCACCCATAAATCAAATTTATTAGATTTTCATCACAATTAACCTTGACTTCTAAAACCATAACAACTTCCCTTCTTTCTTGTGTCTATTTTTTCTTTGTTTTAGGGAGGTCAATTGATCGTAAGCTTCATAAAACTCCAAAACCTAATTTTACACATGCAAACACTGAGGTTGTGGAAAGATATCAAAGACATGATACCAAATAGCATCCAAAATCCTAGGATATTTGTCACTCAACCCATCTTTGCAAATATCTGCTCCTCAATAATTGTGTGCTTTCTCAAAACTTTGAATCTATTTATAGTCGGACTCCTCATTATCGAAGACATTATAATATAGTATGGTTTTCCCTTTCGCTTTCTTAGTAAGAATTTTTATGTTCTTTTGTACAGTTCTTTTGGGGTTGTAGCGACCCAAAAGTGTTACACATTTTCACTTTTACTCTTGGACTGAGGGGGAATCTACCATTTTATTGAAATGTGTTTTTCTTACACATACTTGAATATAAAAAGACTATATACCAAAACAAGGTGAGAAAACACAAAACTCAGTGGTTGGTGTCGCCAAACTACTATGTCTCATCGTCGAATAGTTTATCGATATCAAATTCCATCACCAAATTTGGTAGTTGAAAATCATGATTCACGGTTGAGTTTCACCAACTAGAGTGGGAGTTTAGTGAATCACTGAAAATATTTTATGATGCTTCATGGAGATCCCAAACTTGGACCACAACCGACTTACTTACACTTTCTACTTCAGTAATATGAAGAATACTTTGGCAATGGTCCAACGAGTTTAGCATATTGCCAAAGTTCTCAAAACATTGGAACTGTGGGTCATTTTCCCTAATTCACACCTCAGGCCAACAATAGCATGTTCTTCATATATTTTGCATTCAGTACTCAAAATTTCCTAAATTACAAAACTAAATACTGATAAATTGATAATTTTCCTTTAAGAATGATGTCACCCAATCTATCATTGGTAATAATCAATTGATGTTGGCGTTCAATCTTAACAAAGTACCTTAAAATTGATTTTCAAATTAAAATAACTCCTAAAGCATTATTGACCCAAAACCCTAATTATCATTCAACCTCGACAATAATATTAATCGAGCAGGCATGTGAATGAATAAGTTAACTTAACTCAAGTACAATCCTAAACAACAATATCAATTTCAACAAGTAAGGAATCAAACTAAGCCTATTAGAATGATTTCTCATAACTACAATTGAATATGAAACAACACCATGTCTAGAAAAAATAAAAAATAAACCAAAAATATCTAAACTTAAAGATGATAAATTGGACAAAAGGTGAAAGAGGATTTTGATATAACTAGCATAATAATTTTTTTGACACTAAGATACAATGGTGATGAGTGGTATGCAATGGTGCTTCAAGTGGTGCGATCCTATGTGTGTTGTTGAAGTGATGAGAGTGAATAAAATAGTACAGTGTTAGTATAGAAAATGTTTATAAGGAATAGAAAGTCAAGGATTCAAACTATTTGACCTCCTTAAATCATGAGTTTTGCTATTAGTAGAGACAACACCAAAGTTCTTGGTGATGCACCAAACTCATATTTCAGTGCCAGATCGACTAGTTCCAACAATGTATGGGAGGAATTTTGGTAGAGTACTTCGGTGATATGCCAAAATATTTGATGATCCACATAAGTTCCTCCTTTAGAGCTAAGTGCAAGGCTTCCACACTTTTACTTTTGGTGATCAATAAGGCGATACACCAAAGTGATTACCGATGCGCCAAAGTGTCTTACCAAAAATTACTTCCCCTAACATATATTATGACATGTATTACACATTCCAAGCCAATCATACACCTAAAATATGCAACAAATATTATTTAAATAGACATATAATAAATCTTGGGTTTTCTTTCAAGAATTTCCATAGCTAACATCTTGGCACGGACGTGCCTTCATTCATGTCAAGCATCATTTAGGCACAACGCCATAATTTTGATAACCCTTAGCTATTCAAAATAAAAGTGTTTCAACTATTGGATATTAATAATGAAACTTGACTTACTAAGGACTTCCAACTCAACCGCTTTGCTAAAAATAATATTATACAACTTTGAATGGTCCTGAACATTTTGACTTGAGCTTTCCTATAAAGAGTTTGAGTCTCTAATTAACGAGCAATACCTCATCTTCAATTCTAAATTCTTTATTCAATATTTTGGAATCATACCACCTTTTTATTTGTACCTTATAAAGAACAGAGCATTAATATTCCTGAAGGAAGAATTCATCAATCTCTTACAATTGCACAATTCTTAACTTAAGGGCATCAAGCCACTTTATGTTTAGTTTCTTCAATGCCCAATGAGCATGATATTCAAGATCAACTGGGAGATATCAAGATTTTTCCAAGTACTAGTTTGTAGGGGACATCCCAATGGGTGTTCTAAAAGTTGTTGGGTACACCCAAAAGTCATCGTCAAATTGTCTTGCCCAATTAGTTCATCACATTCACTATTTTTTTCCAATATTCACTTGATCTCAAAGTTCAACACTCCTATTTTCCCACTAGTTTGGGGGTGATATGGAATAGAAACCTTATGCCTAACTCTACTCTTCTCTAGCAAAGAATCAGGCACTCGATTGCAAAAATAAGAACCACCATAACTAATAATAGTTTGGGTAGTCTCAATCCTTGTGAATATATGCTTCTTTAAGAAAAAAGTGACAGTTTTCTCTTATTATTGGGAACTGCAATTTCCTTGACCCATTTAACATATAGTCGATGGCCACTAATTTGTACTTACTGCTAAACAAACTCACAAAAGGCCCTATAAATTATTTCCACAAATATCAAATAATTCAATTTGAAAATTTAGTTTCAAAGGCATTTCATGCCTTCTGGAGATTCCCTCTTAAATTAGGCATTAAGCACACAATAGGACCAATCCATTGGCATCTTGATGGAGTGTAGACTAATAGAAACTACTTTGAAGGACCTTGGTAGTCATCATTATTCCACCATGGTAACCACCCAGTTCTAAGGAGTGATAAGCTTCAAGTATAGGTTGCATTTCTAAGTTGGTAACACATCTATAAATCACACCATTTGTACATTCCTTAAGTAATTATGGTCCATCCCAATAGTGTCATTTAACATAATGAAAAAATTGTTTCCATTGATAAGAAGTTACCTTTTTGAAAAGAATATCATATACAATATAGTTGGCTAAATCGGAATACCAAGGCATAACATCTTTTGAAATAGCCATGACAAGTTCATTGGGGAAAGACTCATTAATGTTTATCTCTCTAAAATTTTCACCATTTAATTCAAGGCAAGAAAAATGGTTTGCCATTTGATTTTCACAACCTCACTTATTCTTCACTTCAAAGTTAAATTCTTGTAGTTAGACTAATATTGATTTTGCCTCTTTATTACCATCAAGTATTGAGTGGTTGCATAATCAGTACGCACGATCACCATGTTGCCCAAAAAATAGGCATAAAACATATAAAATCATACACTAAGGCCAAAAACTCTTTATTCATGACCGTGCAATTATTTTGTTTCTTATTCAAAGATTTACTCACATAAAATTGGATGAAATAACTTTCCTTTTCTTTTCTCAAGAATCGCTCCTAATGCTATCCCACTTGCATAATAAATAAGTTCAAAAGAAAAGGAGCAATTCAGAGCCAAAAGATAGGTGCCATCACAATGTTTTTCCTTAGGCAATTGAAAGACCCTAAAAATTTCCATCAAATTCAAATTTAACTACTTTTAAAATAAGATTTCACAATAGATGAGATATCTTTAAAAAAAACTTTTATAAAGTGTCAATAGAAAACCCACATGCCCTAAGAAAGTTCTCACTCCTTTTATGAAGATAGGAGGGTGCAATTTATCTATCCCTTCAATCATTGCTTGATTCACTTGAATTCCATCCCCCAAAATTTTATGATCAAGCACAATTTCTTTTTTCACCATAGAAAGCCATTTCTTCAATTGAGAACAAGGTTTGTTTCTATAGAATGTTTGAGTAATTCTCTTAAATGATCAAGGACCGTTTCAAAAATAATCTCCCACTATCAAGAAGTCATCCATGAATACCTCCATTTAATCTTCCACATTGTCTAAAAAAATTGACAGCATACACATTTGCAACGTAGTAACATTATTGCACAAACCAAAAGGCATCTATTTGAATGCAAAGGTGCCATATGGACAAATGAAGGTTGACTTTTCTTAGTATTCAAGGGCTATAGATTTTTATTGTGCCTAGATTAACCATCATAAAAGAAATACTGTGCTCTCTCTTCTAGTCTATTGGTCCATCAAAGGCATGGAAAATGGTCTTTATTATCCCAAGAATTGAATTTTCTATAGTCCATTCAAGTATGGCACTCTGTAACCATCCTTAAGGGGATAAGTCCATTCTTCTCATTAGGCATAATGGTAACTCCTCCCTTTTTAGGCACATATTTAACTGGGCTTATCCATATGCTATCTGATATTGGATACACCACACTTGCATCAAGCCACTTTATAATTTCTTTCTTGACTACTTCTTTCATTGGAGGATACAACCTCATTTGATGCTCAATGTTAGGCACACAATCAGGTTCTAGTTAAATATTATGGGTGCAAATTTTGGAAAGGATTCGGATGATGTCAGCAATCATCCATCCAATGGACCATATATATATTCCCTCAACACGGACACCAAAGCTTTTACTTGCCAAAACAAAAATTTATCACTATAATTACGATTAATGTGTTATCTCACCCCAAGAAAACATAACGAAGATGGGAAGAAAGATGCTTCAGTTGTATCTTTGGTATCTCTTCAATGATGGTTTACTGGGTGAACTCTACCGCTTCTTTTAAGTAAAGATAAAGTTTGAGTAGGTTCTTGTTGTACACATCATACCTGGTCAACGATATACCACTTCATCACATTCCTTAACATATTCACTACCATAGTTCCATAGTAGCACCGCCAATAGTTTATTTACAAAACTAACCTTTGGTATGTTATCAACTACTTTGTCAATTGAATCGATAACCAAAATCACTTGTAAGTCCCTTCTTATCTCATCAACTCACATGTATTAGACGTGACCTCACTATCATTCACACTAAATTTAAATTCACAATATTTCACATTAACCAAGGTTCTCTCGATAGCAAGAAAAGGCCTATCGAGCATGACTAGTACCTTATAATCTATCTCTCGACTTAGGATGAGAAATTTAAGAAAAATATTTATTTATCAACTACAACTACTACATCATAAAGAATTTTTGCTTGTATTTTTATTGATAAGTCTTCCATTAAAAACCTCATCGTGGAAACTTTAGAAGTTTTCAAATCCAATTCTTTTAATATAGCCAGTGTCATCAAGTTGATGCTTACTCCCTTATAACACAAACCATTGGTGAATTAGAATAAACTGATCATGGTATGAGATTTAAATAGTTTTGAAGCTTATAGTCCTCTTCTTAGTCACTAAATATTTCATGATCTTGACATATTTAGGCATTCCAAGTAAATCAAACACCAAGGGGATGTCGACTGAGAGGTTGTTGAACATGGAAATGAAATTCTTGAACTTGACATCTTTCTCTTTCTTCTTTAACCTTAGTGGTAATGGAGGAGGAACTTTTATTTTTGGGTTTGAGATGGTCAGAGTCCTTCCATCTTTGAACTCTTTTGATTAGATACTTTTATTTTCAACTCATTGTGATTTAATTTCTCAAGATTAGACTCAAAAGGCTTCTCAATATGCTTTATTTTCACTTTAGTTTTGATATTATAAAGGTTAGCATGGGGAACATTGGAAGGGGTTTTTAAATATGGATGATAACTTGGATCCCAATGGATTCTATGGAGCAATAAATACACAAGGTCATAAGCGATCAACATGCCAATTGGTCAATCTAGATGGACCCTTGTGGGTTATTTCCTAAATAACCAATTTTGGGCTCTTTTTGTAATAGGCTATTTTTGTAAATGAAATAATTAAAAATAGTTGCCTTAGCCATTTTTCATCCTTAAACTTTGATGAATTAAAAATTGAACTCCTTTGAGAGTGTTGGGTAGAATCCCTTAAGTGTAGCCATAGTGTTAGTGAGATTAGAGATGTATAGATTTCAATTGTTGATCTAAAACTTTTCAACCTTGATTTTAACTAGAGTTTCTCATTTGTTGATTCAAATTAGGTTTCTCTGTTCTAATTAAAATAAAGATTTCTTCTTGCTTGGTTAATAGATTCAATTAGTGATACATCCAAAAAACAACTCCCCATGAAGAGTGTAGACAGTCATTGACAAATACATAACCTAACAAGTTTAGGGTCGAATCTCATAGGAAATAAGGTGCTAATTAAGTTATATGTAGATTAATAGACTTTTAATCATAAGTTTCCATTGAGTAAGGGGATTTTTGCAAAGATATTAACTCGGTAATTTCAATTCTAAAATAACCCAATATCTTCTTTATAACATGTTAACAATTGAGAAATAATAAACAAAGGTTATGTTCACCATGGTGTTTCAATTCTTTAGGGCTATTGGTTACATGAATTCATATCAACACTTTTGATTATAGAGAAAGTTACATAAATTTTCCATATTAGTGTTTTCCAATATTCAAAGATGGATTCACTTTAATTTCTTCAAACTTAAAGTGATAACAAGATATTGCAACAAATTCTCTACGATCTCAATCCGATTAAGGTATCCATGTAGAAATTAGAGGGTAAGAACTCTACTATCTTATCACTATTCTCCTTTTCCAACATTCACTTCTTTGTTCAAGCAAGAAATAATTTAGGGCATATTCTTAAGTTTACAACCATGATAAATTATTAAAATGAAGAGAATTTGAAATAATCACAATATCAATATAAACTCAGTATTCCAAAGCCATGAATTAAGATTGCACCAAAGCTCTCATAACCCTAGTTATGGAGCTTTAGCCACACATAATTAGAAAATAGATGAAAATATCATCTCATAAAATTATAGGTTAAAATTCAAATCAAAATAAATCAGAATTCTCAATCAAAAATACAAAGTTAAGCAATGTGTTTTTCAGCTTTAAACTTGTTTCTCAGCAAAACTTACGTTACAAATATCCAAAGAGTCAAAAGATACATATCTATCCCTAAAGTTGGTATTTAGAGACTCCTAGAAAGTTGGATTTAAAATTCAAACTTAGGCTATTGTGTCAATACCGATGATTTTCCTGGAGGTTCGGCAGGATGGTGATGATAATGTGTTGGCTTCTTGACAACACATTTGTTGCTTTTAACTTGAAATAATTGTAAGTTATTAAGAAACTTATGTTGTTTTTAATTGTATTTTGTTTATTTATGCAGGAAAAGTAAAGATTTGAGAAAACCAAAGAAAAAGAATAAAAAGTTATTTTTGTGACTAGATGTGATAAGCTGTCATGACCCGAACCAGGGCCTGGCTGTGACGACCATTTCGAACCATGGAGGCTTGAAACACCCCAATCTGTCTGGTAATCATTCACCTAATTCATATGATCAAAGTAATGTGGACGAAACACAATAATTCGGAAACATGGTCATAAATGTGAAAAGAAACAATAACGGGGAAATAAAGTTCCCCCAACATCAATCAACCTCTAAACAACTTTCTGCGAAAATCTCTAACAAATGACTGAGTCAAGTAACTGTATATAAACTGGGACAAGGCCCCCAGTAGACCCCTAAAACTAATTATAAGATAAAAAGACTGCAGGACATAAGACCTTCCGAAACATAGAAGGCTCACCATTTGTCTCTGCAACTCTGTCTGAATGATCTACTGATTCTCTTGACCCCTAGACTGGGCCTCTGAACCTGAGAGCCCGGAGAGAAGAGGGGGTAAGTACAAAAGTACTGGCACACAGAGATATTAAAACAAAACATAATATTTTTTACAAAATATAGTTGAGAGCCATTATAACGCAATTTAATATCAAATCATTTGAAAACACATGGGCATAATGCAATAGTTTCTCAACAACAATGAAATGCAACTGAGCTAGGTGTAATACCCTACATAATTTACACCAACTTTCTAACCTCGGTTACGGCCGAGATTAGAGTATAAGTGAGGCAGAGACACTCAAGACCACAAAGCATGGTGTCTCGACCCACTGATAGTGCCCAAGATTCCTTAGCCTAGGCTCCTACCTATAGTCCCAATTTGGGAATGAAATAAAGTCAAGTACACAAGATCACTTAGCCTGGTAGCAAAATTCCGTGTCAGCAAACACGTTTTCCAGTAATGAGCCTTTACACTCAAACGCCTTCTTTGGACATTCAACTTTCTCATGTAAAATCAATGCATTCAAAATTTCCTCTGATTCAATCACATATCATGTTCTATAGGGTATCATCATACCCGACTTGCAAGTCCTCAATATCACTTATACATATGCATAATCATGTAAAAACTAAGGTGCTTCATCATTTACAAGTGGTGGACACTATTTATTTCAAATTTATGCTCTCTTTTGTTGGTCACAATATGATATGGGGTATCAAGACATTATCATGGGAATTTGAAAGAAATTTATCACTCATATTTATCAAACTTCCATGGGAAATCTCAAATCACATATGCATGGTTTCAACCATTGAAGTATATAGGCAAACAATTCCTATGACATAAACAAAAATGACTTCGCAATCATATTGAACGCAAGTTATTAGGATTTGATTGAAAACCCCCATTTAAAATCATGCATGTTCATACAAATTACACCCATGAGATTTTTGGATAACCCCACTTACCTCTATTTCCAAAGATAATAGATGTTTCTTGAAGCTTGCGGATTGGTGATTTCAAATATGTAATTATCTTCAAAAATCTACGGTCGAATCTTGAACTATTTGGGTTTTTATTTTGAAACCCTAAGGAGAATCATTGAGCACTTTTGATGAATGAAGGTGTATTTTGGGGTCCTTGGAATTGAATTTCGTGTTTTAGGGCTAAGTAAGGGTGGAAAAGGACCACTTTGTCCCCAAAATGGAGTGTTTAAGTCACTTGAATTCTTTACATAGGCGCCGCCCATCCCATTGCCTATGTTTACATAGGCTCCGCCTAGGCTATCACCTATGTTTACATAGGTGCCGCCTAGGCTATCGCTTATGCTTTCCAGTGGCCATGGGCGATTGGTTAGGCGATGCATATCACTTTGAAAGGCCATAACTTCTTGCTCGGGTGTCAAATATTAGAAAAATTGGTATCGTTGGAAAGCTAACCCGAAGACCTATCATTTGACATTAGTAGGCTCCCTAATTAGACATATGCAGAGAGTTATGGTCAATGGAAGAGGACACACTTTACAACATCCACTAAAACTTAGTCGATCGAAATAGTTTAAACTCTTCCTTGAGTTGAAGGACCTTTATGGTTTAAATTCAAGATTGAATAGATTCGCATGCTACACAAATAACTAACATGCCGTATTGGCATAGGATTTTATGGCTTGAGGATTTATCAACATCAAAATCATGGTCTATATTGTACCCCGAAATATAGGGCGTTACATTATCCCCCCCTTAGGGTCATTCATCCCCAAATGATGATGCGGGACTCAGACAGACACGATATCAAGCATAATAAAGGACTAGGAAAGATAAGATAGGAATAGTACCTTCAGTATAATCCTCCATCGAAGAAAACAAATTGGGATATCTAATTCTCATGTCATCTTCTGACTCCCAAGTTTCTTCTTTGACTTTCTGATTCCTCCACAGTACCTTTACTGAGGCTATATCTTTACTCCTCATCTTTCAAACTTGGTGATCTAAAATTTTAATGGGCTCTTATTCGTAAGATAAAGAGTCTGTCATTTTGATACCCTTTACTGGCAATACCATAGAATGATCTCCAATGATTTTTTCAATATGGAAACATGGAATACCAAATGAACAGAACCCAAACTTACAAGCAATTCTAGCTCATAAGCAACTGTACCAATCTTTTTCATAATCTGATATCGCCCTATATAGCGAGGGGTCAATTTACCCCTTTTTCCAAACCGCATAACTCTTTTCATAGGAGAAACCTTGAGAAACACCCAATCACCAACTTCAAACTCTAGTTCTCTTCTTCGAACATCGATATAAGACTTCTGACGACTCTGAGTAGTATTGAGTCATTCTCTAATAATTTTTATTTTGTCTATCGCCTGATGAACAAGATCAGGCCCATACAACTGCGTCTTACCCACTTCATACCATCCTATCGGAGACCTACATCTCCTTCCATATAAAGCCTCAAAAGGAGCCGTCATGATGCTGGCATGGTAACTATTATTGTAAAATTCAACCAGTGGCAGGTGATCTACCCAACTACCTTTGAAATCAATGACACTTTCCCTCAAAATATCTTCGAGGGTCTGAATGGTATGCTCATCTTGCCCATCCATTTGAGGGTGGAAGGTTGTGCTTAAATTCACTTGTGTACCTAAACCCTTCTAAAAAGATCTCTAGAACTGAGATGAAAACTGTGTACCTCTATCGGATATAATGGACACTGGTGCCCCATTCAATCGAAGTATCTCCTCAATATAAATCTTAGCATAATCCTCTCCTGAATAATTATTCCTCATAGGAAAAAAAGTGGGCTGACTTTGTCAACCGATCTACAATCACCCATATAGAATCATACTAGTTTCGGGATCTTGAAAGTCCTATAATAAAGTCCATGTTTATCATCTCCCACATCCATAAAGGCAGGGCTATCTCTTGGGAAGTACCACCTGGCCTTATGTGTTCTACCTTCACTTGTTGACAGTTCAAACACTTGGACATAAAATCAGCTACATCACGTTTCATGTTATTCCACCAATACAAGGTTTTTCAGATTATGGTACATCTTAGTAGAGCCTGGGTGAATGATATACCTCGAAGTGTGCACCTCATTAAGGATTCTTTGCCATAGCCTATCAACATTCTGTACAAACAACCTACCCTGAAATCTTAGAATACCATCGCCACCAATTTCGAACAATATAACCGTTTGTAGACCCACATCTTTCTTGATTTGCATCAAGATGGGATCTTCAACCTCCTTCTCCTTAACTTCAGCACAAAGGGATGACTTAGCTAATTCATGAACAAACACCCTTCCTTCTTTTAAATCTAAGAGTTGCACTCCCAGATTTGGAAGGTGGTGAACATCCTTCACCATCTCTTTCTTTCCTTCTTCTACATAAGAAAGGCTTCCCATAGACAACCTGCTGAGGGCGTCAGCTACAATATTTTTCCTGCCCGGATGGTAATGCAGACTCATATCATAGTGTTTCAAAACCTCCATCCAACGCCTCTGCCTGAGGTTCAATTCTTTCTGTGAGAAATATACTGCAAACTCTTATGGTCAGTATAAATATCAACATGCACTCCATAGAGATAGTGCCTCTGGATTCTAAGTGCAAACACCACGGCTGCTAACTCCAAGTCATGAGTGGGGTCATTGCGCTCATGCACCTTTAACTACCTAGATGCATAAGATATCACCTTACCACGCTGCACCAATACACAACCAAGTCCCACATGGGATGCATCCCAATAAACCACAAAATCATCTACACCCTCGGGAAGGGTCAAAACAGGAGCAGTAGTCAGCTTGTCCTTCAACTTCTCAAAACTGTTTTCACATAAGCCAGACCATACATACTTTATCTTTTTCTGAGTCAATTTAGTAAGCGGTGAAGATATGGAAGAAAAACTCTCTATGAACCTTCTGTATTACCCCGCCAAACCCAAGAAGATCCAAATATCGGTTGGAGTCATGGGTCTGGGTTATTTTCTAACTGTTTCAACTTTCTGGGGATCCACTCTTATCCCGTCACTGGACACAATATGCCCCAGGAAGGCAATAACATCTAACCAGAACTCACCCTTAGAAAATTTTGCATACAGCTGATGATCCTTAAGGGTCTGAAGAATAATTCGAAGATGATTGACGTGATCCTCTTTACTCTTAGAATAGATTAGAATATCATCAATAAATACAATGAAGTACAAGACAAAAAAATGATGGAACACTTTATTCATAAGATCCATGAAGGCTGGAGGGGCGTTAGTTAACCCAAAGAACATGACTAAAAATTTTTAGTGACCATATCGGGTTTGGAAGGTTGTCTTGGGAGCGTCTGACTCCCTAACTTTCAACTGATGATAACTAGCACGAAAGTCTATTTTTGAAAATCACTTGGCACCCTAAAGCTGGTCAAAAAGGTCGTCAATCCTAGGAAAAGAATATTTATTTTTAATCATAACCTTATTCAACTGGCGGTAGTCTTTGCACATACGAAGGGACCCATCCTTCTTTCGCACAAAGAGCACGGGAGCACCCCATGGGGAAACACTAGGACGAATATAAACCTTGTCTAGGAGATCTAAAAACTGTTCATTCAAATACTTTAGTTCCACAGGATCCATTCTATATGGTGGAATAGAAATAGGATGAGTGTCTGGCAATACATCAATGACAAAATCTATCTCCCTATTAGGAGTTATCCCTGGGAGATCTTCGGGAAAGACTTCTGGGAATTCATTCACTACAGGGACTGACTGCAGATGAAGATTTTAAACTTTTGAATCTTTTACTCGGATTAGATGGTATATACAGCCTTTGGAGATGAGCTTTTGAGCTCTATGATAAGAGATAAAGTGACCTCTAGGTTCCACGGAACTCCCTTCCCATACAATTGGTGTCTCATTCAGGAAAGAAAAAGTGACCTTTCGGGTTCTGCAATCAAGGGTGGCATAACATTAATGGAGATAGTCCATCCCAAGAATGGCATCAAAATCTATCATATCAAGTTCTATAAGGTCTGCCATAGTTTTCCTACTATGAATAGACACAACACAATTTCAATACACCCTTCTGGCAACAACAGAATCACCTACAAGAGTAGAAACAGAGAAGGGTTCTACAATAACTTCAGGCTCAAACCCAAAACCAACAGCCACATAAGGGGTCACATAAGATAAATTAGACCCAGGATCAAGCAATACATAAACATCATGAGAGAAGATTTATCACATACCGGTGACAAGATCAGGTAAAGCTTCCGCCTCCTGGAGGTTAGTCAAAGAATATAACCGGTTACGATCACTCCCGGCAGCTGAAGGGGCACCCTTAGGAAGAGGAGTTGTGGAGGCGGATTGGGACTTAGCCCCCCTCTCCCCCGTATTTCCTCCAATAGAAGGACAATCTCTCTGAACGTGACCCACTTTGCCATAAGTATAGCAGTTTCTCCCCTCAAACCAGCACTTCCCTAGATGATTTCTTCCGTAAAACTCATATCACAGATAAGTACGATGTTGTTGGGCCACACTGCCCTGAGACTATGTACCTAGAGCTTTGGATCGATGAGAAGTCTGAAAACTCTGAGTTTGTCTGTCTGTCGGTGGTCTGGATGCTGGGGCGCTGGCTTCTGACTGTGTATTATTCCAAAACTTCTTCTTCTTTGACCACTTATTGCCCTAGTTACCACTCTGCAGCTGACTCTGGTGATGGTTCGCAGATCTAGCTCTCTTAGTATGTTTATCTTTCTCTCTATATTCAGTAATATTTTTCTTCTTCTCTTCCACTTGATGCATATGAACGGTCAGTTGAGCAAAGTCTAACTCCTTATTCAACATAGCCCCCTGGCACTCAAGTACCAAGTTATCAGTAAGGCTAGATGCAAATTTCCTCATCCAGGCTCTTATATTACTAGTCAACTCTGGTGCATAGAGGGCTAGTTTATTAAACTTCAAATTGTACTCCTGGACACTCATACTACCCTGCTTCAGATTCATAAACTCTTCCACTTTTGTCTCCCTCAACTCCAGAGGAAAGAATCTATCAAGGAAAGCTTCCAAAAATTTGCCCCAAATTGTGGGCTTAGCACTTTCCCCTTTTGTATCTTCCCAGTCGGCATACCACTGATTTAAAATGTCCTTGAGTTGATAGGTTGCTAGTTCCATCCCTTCAAACTCATCCACATGCATCACCTTAAAGATCTTTTCCATCTCATCTACGAACACCTGTGGATCTTTCTCCACCTTGGTGCCAGTGAACTTAGGTGGGTTTATCTTTATAAAATGTCTGACTCTAGTAGCCTCAGATGTAACAGATGTAGACCCAACATCTTTCGATCATTGAGCCTGGTTAGCTACCAACTATGTCAGCATATGAATAGACCGTCTAAATTCTGTATTTGAAGTATCTCCCTAAGCAGTTGGGGGATGGTTGACATTAGTCCACAGAGCCCAAGGTGGACTGGTCGGGACTGGAGGGACTCTTGGAGAAGGGACAAATTTTGGAGTGTAAGCTCTGTTGTGGGTACGCATCCCATGGGTGGGACGGACCTCATCTGGTTGAGAATTTTGATTGATGATACGACATGAAGGCATAACTGTGTTTTTGAAACACAAGTGATCATTTATTAGGGGACAGTTCAGACTCTCAAGCACAAACTAAATCACAAAGAAGGGAAACATTTCCGAAATGCCTAACAGCCTCTTGCTAATAAGTGTGGCGCACTATACACCCATAAATAGGACTCTACCTGATGCAATTTTGCAGACACCCTGGGACCATGAATCGTGTTTTGATACCAAGGTTGTCATAACCTGAACCAGAGCCTAGCCGTGATGAGCATTTCAAACCATGGAGGCCCGAAACACCCCTATGTATCTGGTAATCATGCACCTAATTCATATGATCAAAGTAATGTTGAAGAAACACAATAATTTGGAAACATGGTCATAAATATGAAAAGAAACAATAACGGGGAAATAAATTTCCCCCAACATCAATTAACCTCTAAACAACTGTCTACGAAAATCTCTAACAAATGACTGAATCAAGTAACTGTATATAAACTGGGACAAGGCCCTCAGTAGACCCCCAAAACTAATTATAAGATAAAAAGACTGCAGGACATAAGACTTTCCAAAACATAGAAGGCTCACCACTTGTCTCTGCAAATTTATCTGAATGATCTACTGATTCTCTTGACCCCTAGACTGGGCCTCTGAACCTGAGAGGTTGGAGAGGGGAGGGGGTTAGCACAAAATTACTGGCACACAGAGATATCAAAACAAAATATAATATTTTTTACAAAATATAGTTAAGACCCATTATAAAGCAATTTCGTATCAAATCATTTGAAAACACATGGGTATAATGCAATAGTTTCTCAACAACAATGAAATACAACTGAGCTAGGTGGAATACCCTACATAATTTATATCGGTTGCCGCCGAGATTAGAGTATAAGTGAGGCAGAGACACTCAAGACCACAAAGCATGGTGTCTCAACCCAGTGGTAGTGCCCAAGATCACTTAGCCTGGGCTCCTACCTATAGTCCCAATTTGGGAATGACATAAAATCAAGTACACAAGATCACTTAGACTGGTACCAAAATTCCATGTCAGAAAACATGTTTTCCACCAAATAGCCCTTATACTCAAATGCCTTCTTCGGGCATCCATCTTTCTCATGTAAAATCAATGCATTCAAATTTTCTCTGATTCAATAACATATCATGTTCTGTAGGGTATCGTCATACCCAACTTGCAAGTCCTCAATATCACTTCCACATATGCATAATCATCGTTTCAACCATTGAAGTATATAGGCAAACAATTCCTATAACATAAAGAAAAATGACTTAGAAATCATATTGAAAACAAGTTATTAGCATTTGATTGAAAACCCCCATTTAAAAGCATGCATGTTCATAAAAACTACATCCATGAGATTTTTAGATAACCCCACATACCTCTATTTCCAAAGATAATAGATGCTTCTTGAAGCTTGCGGATTGGTGATTTCAAATATATAATTATCTTCAAAAACCTACGGTCGAATCTTGAACTATTTGGGTTTTTATTTTGAAATGCTAAGGAGAATCCTTGAGCACTTTTGATGAATGAAGGTGTATTTTGGAGTCCTTAGAATTGAATTTCGTGTTTTAGGGATAAGGGTGGAAAAGGACCATTTTGTCCCCAAAACGGAGTGTTTAAGTCACTTGAATTCTTTACATAGGTGCCGCCCATCCCATTGCCTATATTTTCATAGGCGCCGCCTAGGTTATCGCTTATGCTTTCCAGTGGCCATGGGCGATTGGTTAGGCGATGCATATCACTTTGAAAGGCCATAACTTGTTGCTCGGGTGTCGGATTTTAGCAAAATTATTATCATTGGAAAGCTAACCCAAATACCTATCATTTGACACCTAGTAGTCTCAATATTTGACCTATTCAGGGAGTTATGGTCGATGGAATCTGACACACTTTACAACATCCACTAAAACTTAGTCAATCGAAATAGTTTCAACTCATCCTTAAGTTGAAGGACATCTATGGTCTAAATTCAAGCTTGAATGGATTCACATGCTATAAAAGTAATTAACATGCCATATTGGCATAAGATTTTATGGCTTTGAGATTTATCAACACATTGGAATCATGGTCTATATTGTAGCCCGAAATGCGGGGCGTTACATAAGCCATCAACCAAGTGATAAGCCATTAGCTTCATCTTCAGCCATAAATATTATATGAGGAGGCAAATGATTTCTATAATGATAAGTTGTCATCCAAGTGATAAACCATAAGCTTCATCGTCATCCTAAAACAGTGTATAAAGACTCATATGACGACTATTATGATAAGTCATCAACCAAGTGATAAGCCATTAGCTTCATCATTAGCGTGAGACAGTGTTTAGCTGTTGAAGAATTTAGTTGATGACTTGGCTGATAAGTTGTCAACTAAATGACAATCCATCAGCCATGTCATCAATTTTTGTGCGAAAGTTTTTCTTTTTTTTAAAATTTTTAAATTTAAGAATATAAATAGCATATTTAGGTTTTTCTTGGCATCTTGGACTATTTTCTAGAAATTTTAGTTTATGTTTTGGCATTGAAGTCTTGAATTCATCTTTTGATTAAGTTTTGGGAAATTCTGGTGAATCTTTGAAGGAAAACAACATTTGATTTCATCTTCTGTAAGCATAACTCTATTGAATTATGAATTCATCTTTTACAATCTCTTATAAGTTCATGAGGAACTAAACCCCACAACTTGATTTACTGGAGCAATGATTACTATGTTGTTAATTTGTTAGTTTGGGATAGATTCAAATGATTGTGGGATTCACCTTGTTAATTTTTTTGTACTAATTGTTTTCTATTTGTTGCAAACAATAGGACATGTCTTACATTGGTTTGCTTACAGTAAGAAATCAACTAAAGATAGCAAATTATCAATGAGGATTTGGAATTTAAATTTTCCAACGAATTGTTAATGTTGTAACAAGATAAATCAAGAATAGAAAGTTTTAAAACACATAGATAAATTGTAGACGTTGATAATTTGGCGTTCCCACAAGCTATGAGAATTGTATTCCTTAACTGCGAATTAACATTGATATTAATCATAGTGATGACAGCTGTAGTTTGAATTCTTTACTAATTTTAAATTCCACAATATTAACTTTGAGTTTTTGAGCAAAACTTAAATGTTAAGTATAATCTATTATAATCAAAAAAACCTATTTAAAGGATACCCTTGACTATAGTCAATTATATCACAAATCATCTTAATCAACACCTTATTACCTGTGGGATTTGACCCCAATGTAGTTGGGTTATATATTTGATAACGACCGTTTACCTTATCAAAAGAAGTTGTAATTTGCCCGTATTAAATTTTGGTGTCGTTGTCAGGGAATACGATTATCAATTAAAGATATGTGCATTAATTAATTCTTGGTTAAGCTTCCAAATTTTACTTTTATTTGTTTTTTTATACATGTAGGCTAATTATTGTTCATGTCAGGAACACCAATGTCAGAAGAGCCATTATAACCTTTCAACCCAGGACCTCAAAGAATAGAAAGCATGGCTGAACAACAAGGGGTTATAATACTGGCCACTTTGGCAAATGCACAGGTTAACCAATAGAATACTGAAATACCTGGACGTGTAACTAATTTGAATGATGAGGACCTGGGTGATGATGAGTTCGCTGACCCTCTTAACAGGCGACAGTCTACAAATATCAAATCGACAAATCAAAATCGATAAGCAAGAGATAGATTGCACCAATAGCCTAGGGTAGTTTGATTTAAAAGATGATGACGACGCTAAATTAGATGGTGCAAGAGCTACAAGAGAAATTATCCCACCACCATTAGCTCCTGAGGTAAAATTTAATATCACGTGTAAGATGATCCAACTGCCCAACTTGAAGGGTTATTTAGTGGATTACCTAGGGATGATCCAACTCTACATTTGGTTATCTTTATCACATTTGCAAGTTATTTGAAAATCCTAGAGTGGAACAAAATACTATTTGTTTAAGACTATTTCCACTGTCTCTGTCAGGGGAGAAAACTCTATGGCTGAATAAGCTCACTCCCAATTCTATAACAAACTAAGATAACTAAAAGAAGCTTTCCTAGAAAGTTTCTTTCCACCTTTCAAGATGTTACAGTTGAGGTATAAGATAAACAACTTAAGACAAATACCTAATGATGCTTTTCATGAAAATTGAAGTCGGCTCAAGAAGAAGCTGACACAATGTTGTAACCACAAACTAATGGATGAGGATTTTATGGAGGTGTTCTATAAGGATTTGAACTCAAATGCAAATCAAACTGTAGATAATGTTGCAGGAGGAGCTTTTATGGATCTCACTTTTGCTGAAGCTACAGAGACACTGAAGAAAATGACTAAAACAAGTAGAGCATGGCATACTAGGGGCTTTAGGGTAGCAAGTAATACTTACTCAAGTAGGATGTCAATGGAGCAACACCAGAGAGAAAAAGAACATGATCAGGACATGGCTTATTTAAAAACACGAATAGATTTCCTCACCAACAATTTGTACGCTGGAAATATAGAAAAGGTCAAAATTTTGGGCTCATAAAGTAGGAGAGCTGAATCTGATTCTGAGAAGGAGACAAACTATTTGAATAAATAGGGACGTGTCAAGGCCAGTGGCCAAGGAAATGAAGGCCATAATTACTATGATAAAGCTAGCTATAGAGATCGTGACCAAGGAAGTTGGAAGAATAAGAATGATAGAAGTGGATTATATGTACCACTTGGGAGTCGTGACAATGCTGCAAATAATTCTAGAAATATTTGTATGGAAGATACGATGAATTAGTTAGGGAAATAAAGAGTGACATGCCGACCATGAGTCAGTTAGTTGACTTATACTCCATATCTATTAAAAAATTAGAGCACAGATGAGCTAATTATCAGCAACGTTTGATCAAAGAAAAAGTGAGACTTTACCATGTGACACATTTCAAAACCTGAGGAATTTTGGTTAAATTATGGCCATTACCACTAGAAGTGGTAAAATATTACATGATCCATGACAAGGGGAACCTTTTTATATTGATCATGAAGAGTTGGAAGATGAGGTATATGATGAATATCTAATAGAGCCTGAGAATCTAGAAAATTCATAAAGAAGAGTGCAGAGGTGGCATAATAACATGAGCCAAAACATGATAATGATATAGAGCAAGGCAAAGAAAAGGATTTAGAGGCTTATCAATCAAGAATACTAAAGCCACTACCTCCATTTCCACAAATATTAAAGAAGAAAACAGACGAGGGAAAGTTTAGCAAATTTATAGATATACTGACGCAGTTGACGGTGAACGTGCCTTTAGTTGTGGGATTAAATCAAATATTGGGATAGGCTAAATTTATGAAGGACATTATGATAAAGAAAAGGATAGTCAGTTACGAGTATTTGGATTGCCTTCATCATTATATCTCTATCACTACTAGATCAATAATGCACAAGAAAGTTGATCCGGGAGCATTCACTATTACGTGTACAATTGGAGCATTTAGTTTTTCTAAAGCTCTTTGTGATCTTGGAGTAAACATCAACCTTATGCCCCTAGTGGTTTTCAAATAGTTAGGTTTAGGAACTCCTAAACCAACTACTATGCAACTATTAATATCAGACCAATCGGTGAAGAGACTGGTGGGGACTTTATAAGATGTACTTGTAAGGGTGTCCAGGTTTACATTCTTTATATATTCTGTAATTCCCTATTGCAAAGTGTATTTAAGGTACCCATAATTTTTGGTAGGCCATTCTTAGCAACCGGGAGAGTTCTAGTTAATATAGAGCTGAATAAGTATAAATTTAGGATAAATGATGAAGAAGTTAGCTTTGATGTTTGTCAATATATGAATCAACTAAAGGAAGGGAGTATAGTTTCGGTTATTGATGTTGTTTATGAAGATGATCTAATTATACCATTGGAAAAAGGTTTTTTATGGAGTCCTTAGTTGTAGTCTTGATAAATTTTGATAGTGAAAGAATTAAAGAGTATGATGAGACTATGTGTGCACTAACTGGGATGGGGTCTTACTCATATGCCCTTAAGAAGCTGGACTTGGATTTGAAAAACCACCCAACACTACCTACCAAGCCTTTTATTGAAGAGAAAATAGTATTAGATTTGAAGAAGTTTCTAGGCCATCTACGACATGTGTTTCTAAGTAATGAAAACTCATTACCTGTGATTACCACTACGGATTTAGTGGAGCATTTAGTTGAGGCTCTTATTTTTGTATCAAAGTGCTATAAAAGGTCTATTGGGTGGATGATTGCCAACATCATAGGTATTCTACCTTGCATTTTTATGCATAAGATTCCTCTAGAAGAAAATTATACTCCTACTATTAAGCATCAGTGTAGGCTAAATCTATCGATGCAATAAGTTGTAAAAGAGGAGATAATAAAGTGGTTTAAAGCTGGGGTAGTGTACCTAATTTTTGATAGTAAATGGGTAAGTCCTGTGAAATGTGTGCCCAATAAAAAAGGTATGATGGTAATGGTAAATGAGAAGAATGGGATTCTTTTACTTAGACCAATGACTGGTTGGTGGGTGTGTATGGATTACAAAAAGCTAAATGCATGGACATTTATAGATCACTTTTCAATGCCCTTCATGGACTAAATTCCTGACTGATAGGTAAGAAGAGATTTGTATTAGTTTCTAGATGGATAGTCAGGCTACAATAAAATATCAATTGCGCTAGAGGATTGAGATAAAATGACATTCATTTATCTATACAAAATATTTGCTTTCAAGATAATGTCGTTTGAGTTGTGTAATACACCAGCCACCTACCAAAGGTATTTGATGTCCATCTTCTCGGACATGGTGGAAGACATATTGGAGTAATTCATGGATGATTTCTCTGTGGTTGGGGATTCATTCGAAAGTTGATTGGTGAAATTAGGCAATGCACTGCAACGCTGTGATGAGTTCAATCTTGTCCTAAATAGGGAAAATGCCACTTTATGGTGAAGGATGGCATAGTATTGGGGAATAAAATTTTATTCAAAGGAATAAAAGTTGATCGTGCTAAGATAAAAGTCATTAAAAAATTACTTCCTATCTTAGTGAAAGGAGTGTGTAGTTTCCTTGGCCATATAGGTTTCTACCGGAGATTCATAAAAGATTTTTTCAAAATCATAAAACTTACTTTGCAAATTATTGGTAAAGTAAACCACGTTTGTGTTTGATGAGGAGTGTTTGAAGGTGTTCCAATGCCTTAAGGAGAAATTAGTCATTTTTGCCATTATGATCGCCCTATATTAGTCAAATTTGTTGGAAGTGATGTGTGATGCAAGTGGGGTTTCACTTGGAGCTATTCTTGGACAAAATAATGAGAAGTTTTTCATCCTATTTACTACGCCAGTAAAGGATTGAAAGGAGCACATAAGAACTGTATGTTTACATAGCAAGAGCAGTAATTGTAGTCTACGCTTTTGAGAAATTTTGAACATATTTATTGGGACCAAAGGTAGTAGTGCATACTGACCATGCAACACTAAGGTATTTAATCTCAAAAAAGGATGCAAAAAAGGCTAATAATATAAGTGTTGATACTTTAGGAGTATGAATTTGAAGTCAAAGACAGAAAAAGAAATGAAAATCAAGTGGCAAATATCTATCATGGTTGAAGAATGAAAAGAAAAGTTCAGTAGAGTTAAAAATCAATGATTCATTTCTTGATGAGCAAGTATTTGCTGCCAAACTTGATTTAGTGTCGTGGTATACAGATTTTGAAAATTACATGGTCAGTGATATCATCCTAGACAATCTTAGCTTTTATCAAAAGAGGAAGTTTCTACATAAAGTAAAAAGGTATTTTTGCAATGAACCGTATTTATTCAAGCGATGTGTTGACAATATTATCAGAAGATGTATGCCGGAAGTAGAGATGCTACATATTTGGGGGGCTTGTTATTCTTCCCAGTTATGGGACATCATGCGGATAATAGGACTGCTAGAATGGTCATGCAAAGTGGCTACTATTGGCTTTCAACTCATAAGGATGCTTATGAATTTTGGAGGGCATTCGATATATGTCAATGACAGGGGTCTATTTCTATCCATGAGATGTTGATGACTAAGTTGCTAAAGTATAGTTGTTTGATGTTTAGGAGATGGATTGTATCGGACCTTTTGTGAGCTCTTATGGTCATAAATACATTTTGATTATGGTAGACTACGTTTCAAAATGGGTGGAAGTTGTGGTTTTTGAAGATAATAAAGACAAGAGAGTAGTTTCATTCTTGAGAAAGAATATTTTCTCATGCTTTGGGGTTCGAAGAACTATTATAAGTAATGAAGGATCTCACTTCTGTAACAAGATGTTCCGAGCTGCGTTGATTAAACATGTGGTGAAATAACATAAGCTTTCCACATCTTATCACCCACAAACTAGTGGGCAAGTGGAAGTGTCAAATAGGGAAATCAAGTTTATCTTTTCTAAGACCGTTAATGCCAATAGAAGTGATTGGTCAAGAAAACATAATGACACTTTTTGGAAATATAGAATAGCTTTCAAAATGCCCATCAGAATATCTCCTTATCAATTAGTGTTTGGAAAAGCTTGTCATTTACCAGTGGAACTTGAACATAAGGCTTTGTGGGCACTTATGAAGTTGAACTTAAATTGGAATGATATAGCCAATTTGAGGTTGGATCAACTTAATGAGATGGATGAGATTTATCTCGGTGCCTATTAAAGAACTAATCTATATAAGGAAAGGATAAAGTGGTATCACGATCAGCAAATTGAGAAGAGAGATTTTCAAGTGGGTGGTTAGGTACTGCTCTTTAACTCACAGTTTATACTTTTTCTCGGGAAGCTGAAAGCAAAATGGTTAGCACTATTCAAAATAACCTAAGTTTTTCCATCGGGTGTGGTTGAACTTGAAAACAAATAAGGGAATTTGTTCAAGGTTAATGGGCAAATAATCAAGCATTACATTGGCCCAAAGGATGTGGTAAAATTTGTTTTCTAAGAATATCTTGATGAATTCTTAGTAGTCAAGATAATCGAGTCATGCTGTGACGTTAAATCAGGCGCTATTGGGAGGCAACCCAAATTTTATGTTGTAAATATTTTATTTTTTTTTAGATTTCACTATGGGTAATGTGTTTGCTAAGATGTGCAGGAAAAAAGTTGAGATCGGCATCCAATCTGGATAAAGTTGACGACAAGGTTAATAAACCATCAATAAAGTGATGAGCTATCACTTCATCCCATCAACTGGAGCAAATTAAAATGTATAAACTAGATAGAGTTGAGGACAAGTTGGTAGTCCATCAACAAAGTGATGAGCCGTCACTTTTTTTCAACCCGATCCAAACCCTAGCCCAATCCAAATTGCTTTCATTCCAACTCAAAACTTATTTTTATTAATTTTGTTTTGTATATTTTAACCTTTGTTTTCATTAAAAGTTTAAAAAAATTGAGAAAATTACAAAAATACAAAAGTCCAAATTAGTTGGGACTTTTCATCTACCATTTCTTTTCAACTTCTAAAGTTCCCTTTTTCTTTTCAATTTCTCAAAGAAAGTTCTATTGTAAATAGAACTCTTCTCCACTCTGCAAACTCTCTGAATATACGCAATTTAAGATACGAAATTTTTATTTTTCCTGATCAAGCCTAATATTCACTAGTCGGTTTGTGCTACTTCAAGTCATCTTAAAGGTTTGTTTAAAAGTTGCTCTCTCTATTATATGGAATGGAAAATTTAATTAAAAATTGAGCATAAAAGAGTGTAAGGTATTCATGAACAACTTTAATCAATACAAAATTTTCTTAGTACATCTAAATCAACAGAAGTTTGTATTGTTAATAGTTGTTCAAGAACGAATTCCCATTAAGTTATGAAGTTGATTCTTCTTATGAAAGAATGAACTTTAATAATCTAGTCCAAAATTGATAATCACCTACACCAAAATATTCCAATTTTATTGAATTAAATTAATGGTGCATCTTGTTTAGGAACTGACGACTAGGGTTGATAAGTCATTAATTAGTTGACATGATTATCAAACCTAGTCCCTAAAATGGAAATGAAAGTGCATCATATTCTTCTTGAGGGTGACCACTAGGTTGATAAGCCTTCACTTAAGTGATGACGTATCACCTAAGTCATCACCTAGGATTTTTTGGTGTTGTGGATTCTGCTTGGGGGTGACGACTAGGCTGACAAGCCATCACCAAAGTGATGACTTATCACCTAAGTCATCACCTATTAGTCTAAAGTGCTATGATTTCTACTTAAGGGAGATGGCTAGGACGACAAGTAAACACCTAAGTGAGGACTTGTCAAATAATTTATCACCTACATTCATAAAGATTTGTTGATTTTGCTTGAGAGTGAACAAAGTTGATAAGTTATCAGCAAATTGATGACTTGTCAGCTAAGTTGTTTCTCAAGTTTTGATTCTTTCTTTCCCTTTGTACACATATTGACTTGGGTTTACTTTTGATGCTACAGTTATGCCTCCAAAAGGTCAACAAAAGCATACCAACAAAAAAGTAACAAAAACTGCCTTAACTCGAAGACTGTTTAATAAATTTGTCAATGAACAAGAAGGAGTTGGATGCAAATCTATTGCTTTATTCAGAGTCTTTGTATAATGGAACCAACCCTCCAATCTGATGAGAGGGTAGTATCTATTGAGATTGAGTCCAACTTGGACTATGAGAGTTTTGAAAAAGGAAATTCTCATGCTTCAGAACATCTTATGTAAGTAAATTCTCCAATGCAAGAAGATGGGATCAAAAGTAAAAACCTTGGTATCTAAGATAGTATGAGATGGAAAGTGGAGGGTTTATCTAAAATCTATCATGAAGGATTAGAGGCCACCAGGATATGGAGTGTAAAAAGGCCTTTGTGCGAAAAAGGCAGAATAATTATATCTAGGCTAAGAAAGTACCCTCAAATGGAAATAATATTTAAGGCATATGATCTAGAATAGACCAGGCATATGATCTAGAATAGACCACCAGAGGAGGAGAATCATATTATCCAATTATTGTGAGGGAATTTTATGCAAACTATACTGCATGTTTAAAGAATTTGTGCAAAAAATGAGACAGGGCCACGGATATACAAAACATAGATGGATACTAGTTTGAGGGGTTATGGTGGATGTGTCCGATCACACCATTAACAGATTTTTTCATGGAGCGGATTTCATGCCTCCAACCGCTACTCATATTTCTATCATAGGCTGAATAATAGAGCTAGTCAATGCCTTTGGTTAGAACAAGTATTAGCAGAAGGAGAACCGGAGTGAGTTAATAACCCTAGGGTAAAAATTATCAAAAATACATTATCTTAGATGGAAAAGTTCTGGTGGGGAATTGTGCGATGAATATTGATGCGGACAATAGGTTAAAATATATTAGGTGATTATACGATAGTGTTGGTAGCAAGTATTATGTCTGGGTTCTATTAAATTTTAGAGAGATAATTGCTGATGAAATAAAGATTTAGGTAATAAGAACTGATACAACATACCCCATTCCTTGTTTGATCACTAAGCTATGTGAGGAAGCTCATGTCCCTTTGATTTCAAAACTAAATAACGAGGCAAAGGCAATAAAGACACATAATTTTGATCAGAGAGATGAAATTGGCCTACATTGAGTTTAGGAAAAGGAGATAGTTTGGGTGATGATATTCCAGCAATAGAGGGAACTCAAGCACCTGCACCTGTCTCCAAATCTGCATAAGGTTTACAAATTTCATTAGCAGAATCTTTTCATTCTACTTCATCTGCAGGTATAATTCCTACACCCAAGATGAAAGAACCAGCAGTAATTATAGATTTTATTTCTGAGTATTCTCTCACTCCTCAAAATTTTAAGAAGATGGTCAAACAAGGAAAAATATTGATGCTTAGTTAAAGTTGTTCGCTCAACAATTTGAGCCATCTATTGAAAATAAAATAAAAGAAGTTGTGGTACCTTATGCAAATCTTTTTAGGCGTGTTGATGACATGGAACGTTGAATTAATGAGAGATTGAGAGAGTGACTATTGCTGATCTTTCTAGGTTTGAGACAATATTAGAGAGAGCAAGATCCAATGTTATAGCTTTTCGTGTGCAGTAGATATTCACATTTTTAGTCCAAGTTAATGAGGACTCAAATTAATATGAAGAGGCATTGTTTCATATTATTGGGAAACTAGTCGATTTAAAAGGAAAAGGTAAAATAAAAATAAGTGAGAGTGATGAAAATAAAGGTCTTGAGAAGAAGAAGAAAAATAAAGAGAAAAGAGAGGTAAAGAGGTAAGGAAAAATTCTAAGGAAGCAGAGAAACTAAGAGATGAAGAATTGTGGGATAGAGCTGTGGGAGCCTCTACGAGTGGACTACCCAAAGAGGTGGACACTACTGAAACTGTTGAGGAGTACTCTACTCCACCAACCACTATTGTAAATGCATCGATGGAACCTGGTGCTATTGTGGATATTCTTACTACTGCTGATGCAGCGGCACACTCAGTGTCATATAACACAAATGCCTAAGGAGTTATAGGTATGTCCTCACTTATGCTCTTGAATTTTAATATTAGTGCATTGAAGGCAATTCATAGTTTTTGTTATGGGGGAGGAGGTACTTGCAATCTCACAGGGTTTATTACCTGTGTTCTATTCCCTTAAGAGTTATCTAGGAAGCCGACATATCAAGGAGTGTATGATAGTTTTATATTGTGTTCATTTGTGTTTTGTGTATTATGTACACATAATGAGTGGATATGAATGAGTAGCAAGTTTTACATGTTTTGAAAGATTGAAAATTGTGAACCCATTAAAATCTATTTTGTTTTGTAAGATTGATGCTAAGTGGTACATGGAAAAACCATATTTGTCTATTATACAAATATGGAAATCTCTGCTTAAGCTTGAGTATTAATTGAATGGTTGGTGATGACATTGCGATTCTATGCCATTAATGAGTGAGATATTTGTACTATTTTTCTTATTGTGTGCATGTATCCATAACTCGCGCAGGTCATTTGTTAGGTTCAAAAGTAGGTATCTAAGAAATTAGCATAGGTTGTTTTTGATAGGTAGTCTATTTAGCCAAAATGAACAACCCAAAAGTGTGTTAGTAAATACTTTTTGATCCCCATTTGAGCCATTATATCTGTCTTTGTTTCACAGCCTAACCACCTATCCCTATCTTCACAGTCAAACCTTTATTTTGGCCCCAGGCCTCCTTTTGGACATCATACACATTAACTCAAGCAAATTGCCTAAGTTAAGGGTGGCTATAGTAGAGGAGATAATGATTGGAAGGGGGTGATAAAATTGTTATGAAGGATATAAAAATATTAATGAAAAGAAAGAAAATATATAAATAAATGGTAAGAAAGTGCTAAGAATAGAACCAACTCATGAAAGATGTTTGACCAAGAAAGGAAAATGGAGGATGTAAGCAAATGAATAAGCATGGAAGTAGCTAAGTTTTTGTAAATAAAAAGTGGGGCTAAGTCATAAATTCCAAATTTATCTTTCCTACACTTAAGCATTCAATACAAGCCAAGAAAGCCCTGTAGTGATCTTAATGTTACTACTAGATGACCCAAGCAGAATGGTAATAACAAGCCTGTGGCATAGTAGGTGCACAATTTGAAACTTCTTTGTGAGGGTGAGAGACTACATTTCTAGTTCCTAAAATCAAAAAGTAATATTCAATACAAGGAACTTCTTTCTTTTAGTGAGGGCATGAGAATCATACTTGTGATTGCTAACTTTTGAGAAAATACTCCAAGTATAGGTAGGTTTCTTGTTTGACCTTTAAAGATAAGCATTGAATCTTGTTATTACTTGAGAAAAAATCACATTTTTTCTAATGGGTTCGAGTGAAAAATAGAGATGGTATTCTATCCATTGATGTTGTGTTGTGTACATAGTACTATATTATGTAGTTACTTGAGGACAAGAAAATGTTTTAAGTTAAGGGTGTTGATCTGTTGGCTTCTTGACAACATATTTGAGGCTTTTAACTTGGAATAATTGTAAGTTCTTAAGCAACTTGTGTTGTTTTTTATTGTATTTTGTTTATTTATGCAGGAAAAGTCAAGATTTGAGAAAACCAAAGAAAAAGAATAAAAAGTTTTTTTGGTGACTAGATGTGATAAGCCATCAGCCAAGTGATAAGCCACCGGCTTCATCATCAACCTTAAACAGTAAGTGAAGAGGCAAGTGAAGACTATATTGATAAGTCATCAACCAAATGATAAGACATCAGCTTCATCGCCAGCCTAAAATAATGTATATAAACTCAAGTGATGACTATTCTGATAAATCATAAGCTAAGTGATAAGCCATCAGCTTCATCGTCAGGCTGACACAGTGTTTAGGTGCTGATGAATTTAGTTGATGACTGGCTAATAAGCTGTCAACTAAGTGATAAGCCATCATCCTCATCATCAACTATTATACGAAAGTCCTGCTTTTTGAATTTTAAATTTTGAATTTAAAGGATATAAATAGCAACTATTAGTTTTTTTTGGAATCTTGGACTATTTTCCAGAAACATTAGTTTATATTTTGGCATTAAAGTCTTGAATTCATCTTTTGATTAAGTTTTGGGAAATCCTGGTGAATCTTTCAAGGAGAACAACATTTCATTTCATCTTTTGTAAGCATAACTCAATTGAATTATAAATTCATATTTTTCAATCTCTTTTAAATTCATGAGGAACTAAATCCCACAACTAAAGTTGTGGGAGCTACGATTAATACGCTACTTATTTGTTAGTTTGGGATAGACTTGAATAATTGTGGGATTCATGAAGGTAATTCTATCATGTTAATTTTTTTCTATTGGTTGCAAACAATAAGACATGCCTCACATTGGTTTGATTTAAGTAAGAAATCATTTAAAGGTAGCAAATTATCAACAAGGATTTGGAAATATAAATTTTTCAACTAATGGTTAATGTTGTAACAAGATTAATTAACTCGAAATAAAACCAACATGAATAGAAAGTTTCTCTATGTTTGGAAGAATTAGGGAAATTAATATCTAAGTAGGTTAAAAACATCTAGATAAATTGTAGACATTGATAATTTGGTGTTCCACACAAGTCATGAGAATCGTATTCCTTAACTACTAATTAACAGTGATATTAATCATAGTTATCACAACTCTAGTTCGAATTCATTGCTGATTTAAAATTCCACAATATTAACTTTGAGTTTCTTAGCAAAATAAAATGTTAACTATAATCTATTATGATAAAAAAAATATTTAAAGGAAACTCTTAAATATTAGTTAGTAAATCATAAATCATCTTTATCAATACCTTATTCCCTGTGGGATTCGACCCCAACCTAGTTGGGTTATATATTTGGTAATGACCACTTAGACTCTCAAAAACGAGTTATAATTTGGGAGCATCAGATAATTCATCATCTAAACCATCACCGATGTTCTAATGATTGACTACCTTATGACTTTAAGCAACGGTCCGTCATGGGTCTGATGGCTCGTCGCTCATTTCATCACCTACTCCTAAATTTTCATATGTCCTTATTGACTCCAACGATCAATATAATCGTCCATTGTGACCTTGACATTCCATTTCTTAGATTGTCATTCATCTCCACTTTATCTAATATTCTGCTTAATGGTGATGGGCAGTCAGACGGTCCATCGAGACTCCAACGATCAATCGGTTAACCTAATGTAATGCCTCTGATTCTTGACTTCCTAAACTTTAATGCTTGTAATTTTAATTCCTAATAAAAAGCACAAGACACATCAAATAATACTAACAGTTTCTAGAAAACAAATAATTATCCCTCCTCAAAGATGAAAAATATACCGTCAGAAGTCGATACACTAATACCCTCAACTTAAGATGATTGCTTGTACTTAAGCAACTTGACACGAAATCATATATGCATCTAGGTCATGAAATAATGAGAAACTTTTGGAGCTATCAAGGACTAACACTAACATGTACACAAATTCTATAATCCTAACTCATAGAAATCCATGTCAGGCATTACTCTCTAGCTTAGTTACTGTATACACAGAACACCACATTTGAGGATCATTAATCACAAGTATAGTTCACATGCTCTCACCTCAAAATAATTTTTTCTCTCATTGTTTGGTTTAAATCAAGGACTATTATACAAATTTCTCATTCTCACAACAAACTTCAAACAAAGTATACACAAAACCATAGGCTTTCCCGTAAAATTCTATTAAGTGCAGAGTTGGTTAGCAAGGATCACTAAAGGGCTTATTTAGGTTTTAATAAGGGCTTGGGAGCACGTAAGATGTATTTTCAGAATAGTGACTCAACCCTCTTTACTATCGTTTCTACTAAATAACTTTATTTTTCACTTTATGCTTCCCTCTTAGTATCCAAATCCCTTTTTTTTTATATTTTTGTATATCTTTATTTTACAATTTTAGCCACCTGATTCAACATATTCATTATACTTTTATTACAAGACACCCTTAACTTATTCTAATGCCATAAGTTGAGATGCACAATATACACAAGGGACCAAGTCTAACCTAAAAGTTTAATACCCAAAATTTTCTTCAACCCATTCTCAACTCGTTAACTCTCTATAGTAGCCACCCTCAACTTTGGTAATGTGCCTGAGTTAAAGTTCACAATGTCCAAGGAGGAACTAAGGATAAAATAGGAATTCAACAATCAAGACAGAAAAGTTAAATGAGCTTAATAAAAGGTTATTGGATCAAAATGGATAAAGGGAATATACAAATAACTACATTTTTGGTCAGGCTTTTACGACTAAGTGGAATCAGTTGAAAAATGGGATGTGATCCTATCCTATTTAACTAACACAACAAATCGGGCAAGTTCTAGTTGCATACATAAAGTAGGGAATGTAGAAAATCCTCACACACACATAGCAGTGAACTCGTACTCATGATACTAAGTGTTTAGCTTAAATGTGCTAACTCTAAGTAGAGATTCTAATGCCAAGTATAGATCCACATTGGTTAATCATTAAAGACTATGCACAATATTAAAAAACTTTTAAGGATTGTTCTCATTTCACAATATACCAACAGTTTTTCATTCAATTAAAAATGATATGTACAGTTATGAAAGCGATAAAAATATAATGATGAAGTAAACATCCTAAACATGTCGGTTCTTCTAGATAGTAAACTAAACAAAATAATGCAGGCAACAAAAACCCCCGTGGTGACAGACTTCCTAATAGATACAAGTTTCCTACCCCCACTAAGAAAATGTGTTGTCTTCAATGAATAATTAATAAAGTCAAGGGAATGGAATACTTGAAAAGCCCTTATGATTTGCAGTCAATCGAGTCATGAAAGGACCCACTGGCCTCAGTAGTAGCAATAGTTATTGGGGTACTCAAATCACCCACTTTCTCAAAAGCTGGAGTAGGAACTGGTAAAACTAATGGCCTGTGCCCACCTCCATAAGCCGAGATAGCACACACAGTGCAGCTTCATCTTCAACTTTCTTCTTTCTTTATTCTTTGTCTCTCTTTGAATGTTTTAATGCTTTTTGCATCATCCTTTCTTCATCTATTTTATCTTTATGTCTTCTATTTATTGAAGATCTCTTCTCACCATCTTTACGCATAGCCTTTCCCTTGTATTTTAGTGACTAGCCCATTAGATCCATGATATCTTCTCATTCATCTATCTCAATAAATATTGGATGAAATATATTTGAAATAGATTTCCTTTTCAATCCTGCAATATCAACTTATGTCTACTTTAACTCTGCAGTGAACCTAGCTAGATCTAGGATCGATAGCTCTTATAGCCTTTTGTTCACCCATTTTTCCATAATCCATTCTTATGTGTAGGTTTCCATAACTCTTCAAAGCTTTAACTACAAACTCTGTCCATAAATATTTTCAAATCTTTGGCCCATATATTTAATTATTTTTCAAATTTATTTGGAGATATAACAATCTTTAAAAAAATCTCTTTTGTCAACCTATACTCTAAATAGATAGGTGGCATAGATGTTGTATCCACAGTGTTGGTAGTAGGAGGTGTAAGTACTGACACGAATATTGTAGAGGTGTCCTATGAAACAATGGTAGATAAAGGTAATGGAATACCTGAAGGTGTATCTGATGCCTCTGGCATGGATTGGGTCTATGTCCCAAACACTGGTGGCTAGTTCAGACCTTGTCTTCTCAATATCCTATCTCCTTATGGCCTAAACTTCACTATCAACTCCTTGGATTATTGGCATATTTGCTTGCCTTCAAAGCTTAGTAACAATATATGGAAAAGGCAGGGCACTAGAAGTTTTTTTGTACCCTTACGAATAACTAACTGCGATAATTTGGCAAAAACTTATTTTCAGCCTTTCAATCAAGATGAACACCAATAATGCCTATTGTGGATCCAAATTTACATCGCCCCCAATTGGCATCAGCCTCATTCTTAACACATCCCACCCGAATTGGTCTCTAAAACTCAATGTTGATTTGGCAAGCCTCTTTTTGTTACTTAGCCATGATGGGTCCCAGCTATCTGTCTGTATTCTTCTAACTATGGTCTCTAAGTAGACGTAGTAGTCATTTAATTCTCAAGCTCTGGGGTGATTGTGGGAGCTGTATATAGATGACCAAATAGTATTTAGATGATGTTGTTCTCTAAGATATCCACTATTACCCCTCTCATTAGGATTTTTCTATTCCGTATATTTGTAACCCTTAACCCTTTTGGACAGTCTTTCTCTAATATTTCTTGGTAGTTCATGAAGAATTCCCTAATAAAGTGGGTTAATATGATTCGGGAGGTCTACTCAAACATCCCAACTCATAATTATTAAATTACCTCTCAAGGTTAGGATATTTTGGGAGGAACCTGTGGTGATGATTTGGTATTCTTCCACAACTGGCCTATTCATACTTTTTCCCTACACAGGTTGAAGGCCATCTATGTAGTGTTTCCTTAAGCTTTCAACCTTCCACTTTATTATCTCTGAAACCTCAGGGTCTTTGTTATGAATCACATCACCTTCGTCCTGTTCTATCTCTTTGGTAGGATCGATGGCATCCCTTTTTTATCTTTCACCATATGGCCTTGAACTAGAACTATCATTGCTTTTACTTCTACTTTTACTGATGGCCTCCACACTCGGTGATTTCCCCTCCTCATAAGAATGGATGGTGCTTGGCAATTCTTTTTACTCTTTCAAGTGTGGTATTATGGGGCTTTAGTATCCCTTTTTGGTTCATCATGAAGTATTGAGGTGGTGGTCACTTAAGATGGCCAAAGAATGGTCCTCACCTCTCCTTGAAGGTAGCTTCTGTGTCATTACACCTAATATAAGATGCATACAACACAAGATTAAGTCAAATATAAACATGAATTTAACAAGGAAGTTTACAATTGTATTTAAGACTGGCAGTTAAGTCGATGGCCCGTCACATTAAAAATAGCCAGTCAGACCTTTCATTATGCTTGAATAGACTATATGGAAGTCTACGACGGTTACATCAATGGTTCATCGGGTGCATTGTCATTTCTTTCTAGATTCTTTGTATATTTCCAAAGATGGGGTGATGGTTTAAGCGACGGGCCATCGCTCTTGTGATGATCCATCAACTTATTCATCACCCTTCATGCTAATTTCCAGAATCCACTACTTAAGGGGTCTAATATACCTATGGCCTATCATTGTTGCAACTATGTCTGGGGTCCATCATCATGACCCCTACTTTTCAAGAATTTCTTTGGAGCATTATGTTGAACATGTGATGTGCCTACTTTTTCTTACATGATAGTATGTCGATTTTCACCCATAGTACCATCAATTTTTCACTTTAGAGTGGGGTTACTCAAACGTTACCCATACGTTGGCCCCACCACATTATAACATAATTTATTTTTTAACTCAAACCAACATCCAAAAACAAAATTCTTGCAACCTCCTACTATTCCAAACATCAAACACACCAAATTTAAGAATATGAACATACCTAGGATTCAAACGCAATTTCGCAATAACTTGAGAGCAATGAAAACTATTGTTGCACTCTTAGGCAAACAAAAGTAAACAATTGAAGTAGAGAGAATTTGCTCTTAGTGATGTGAAGAAATGAATTGTCTGGCAAGGTTTATAAGGCAATGAAAGATGAACTAAAGAATTACTAGGGATTTTGTGTTATTTAAAAGTGGATAACTGTGGGAGTTTTAACCAGTTAAAAAGGTGGAGTGGAAGAGTCATGCATGAACATGGGAAATTATCCCACCTTTTATCCTTGATTGTATTTGGCTTGGGTCGTAGAACTAATTTTTTTATAAATAATCAGAATTATTAAAAATGGGTCGGCCTAATTTTAACAATTTAGACCGACTAGACCATGACAATTTAGGCAAAGGTCCTTCATAGGGTTAACGACCCATTATTATCTTTGTCGTTGTTTATTAGAATTCAGAATACTTGGCTGATTTTTGGCGGTTGGTTTAGTGAACCATCGCATAAGTGAAGGCTCATAAGTGTAATTGGTGCCTCTTAACTCGAAACTATCATTTATTTTCCTCGGTAAGACATTCTCTGTGATGGTCTATTGCATGCATGATGATCCATCGCTACTTCTATCTCTTATCATCCAATAAATTCATCCTTCCAGCTCCTTGCAAAGTCAACTTCTACACACTCAATACAAATATCACACTAACTGACTAAATAAAGCACAACTAACTACATGGTTTTACAACACATTGTGGGTTGCCTCCTGCTAAAACCTGATTTAACAGCGCAACATGGCCCAGGTATATTGATTACTCAAACTTCATCAAGATAGATTGGCATTATAATTTTATCCTCTTCTTGCTGACCAACGCATTGTTTGAGATTACCATCTCTATTTTCAATCTCTATTGGTTCGGATGCAAATATTTGAGTTACCTTGAATGGGCCAAGCTATTTTGATTACAGATTCCAGGAAACAATTTGAATCTTGAGTTGAACAGCAAGACCCAATCCCCAACTTGGAACTCTCTCTTTTCAATACTCCGATCATGCTATAGCTTTATCCATTCTTTGTAAAAGCAATACATTTCATATACCCGAAGATGAAACTCATCCATTTCATTCAACTAATCCAATCTTCATTCAATCATTTCTTTCCTACTCAAGTTCAAAAGCTTAAGCACCCACAATGTTTTGTGTTCTAATTCCACTGGGAAGTGACATGCCTTACCAAACACCAATTGGTATGATGACATACCTATTGGAGTTTTGAAAGAGATACGGTAAGCCTAAATAGCATCATTAAACTTTCTTGACCAATCACTGAATTTAGCATTTAAAGATTAGGCCAAAATCACTTAGTTCTCCCTGTTGGACACTTTAACCTGACCGATCATGTTGGGATGATAAGCTGTGGCTACCTTTGCTGCTTTACACCATATTTGGCCACTCCAACCATAAACACCTTATTACAGAAATGTGATCCCTCATTGCTAAAAATTGTACATGGAGTGCTAAAGTAGGAGAAGATATTCTTTTTAAAAACAATACTACCCTCTTTGCCTCATTATCAGCTAATGCCACAACTTCAACCTATTTAGATACATAATCCATATTAACTAAAATGCACTTACACCCATAAGAGGTCAGGAAAGGGGTCATAAAATTGATGCCCCACACATCAAATAATGCAACCTCTAGCATGGTTAACATAGGCATTTCCTAGTGATTACAAATTGATCCTTACCACTAGAATGTATCACATACTTTCATGAACTCATAACCATCCTTAAAGATGGTTGGCAAGTAATACCCGCTCTTTAAAAAGTTTCCAGGCTATGTGGTCACCTATATGATGTCCTCACACGAAGGAAGAATAACATGGTTGAAATATCTCAAGCATCTATACTTCGGGTATACACCTTCAAATTATATTATCTGCACACAAATAAAACAAATGAGGTTCATCCCACAAATACATGTTCACATAATGGAAGAATTTCTTTCGCTGGTGATAGCTTAAATCCTCTAAAATAGTTTTGCTCACAAGGTAGTTTGCAAAATCCGCAAACCAAGGAACAAGGCCAAGGGTAGATGCAAGGAATTATTTATCTTGGAATAAAGAATCAATCTCCAATTCCTCTCTTTTGCTACCTTCATTCTCCAACCTCAATAAGTGGTCAGCCGAGATGTCACATGGTGCTTATGGACCCAAAGGACCATAAGCTAATCCTTTACTGATATTTGTACCTGTACACTGCATAATATCTAAAAGAAATACAGAAACTAGCCATAAGGTTCAATACATCTGCACATACTCAAAACTGAAAATTGAATACTAATACATCAACATCCGTCTGAAAAGCCTCTAAATTGTCTGAATTATGGAGTTTATGGGACATGTCCCTAACTAACTCTGTCAACTGAAACTATAAACAAAATGTGATGCAATAATAGTAAACTAAGATTCGTCCTCGAAAGAAAAGGACTCACTGCTACTGCTGCTGACTGGGATTGAACTGATAGGGATACTCTGGATCATGTGCCTCTAAAACTATGGTGAAGAATAAAACACCATAGAGCAAATGCGTCAGTACAAAAATGTACCAAGTATGTAGACGAGGTAAAGATAAATGCAAGGGCTCATGCATGCACAATATGTAAACTGAATAGTCATGAAAACATCGCACGAGAACACATATATGAATGCACAAAACATGAACACAATTATCGTAACTCTAGATATTGAAACCTAGATACCACTTTATTGCTAACGGCACTCACTACTGACACTGAGATATAAAATCAATAACTCATCTGATACTGGTAATTGAGGATCTGGATGTACTTACATCTATGACTGAATTCTTGGACTTACTGCTTTTTACTGACAGGATTAGAGATCAACCCTTTTAACAGATAATTTTGGAAGCTTTATCAATGATAAGAAATATACTTTTATTCGAATCTTACAATAAGAATACTAAATAGGAATCTGATACTGTGATCAAAATTGTCTGGCGGCATACCTCTGAATATGATATCAAATAACTATATATGAGACCAAGTCTATCTGATGGGATGGTCCATAAATTGATGGAACTATCTGAGTTCCTCACAATGATAGATGAATATATCTGACAGCCCTGATTTCTGAAGACTGATTCTGAAATAGAGACTGAATCTAAAATTGAAACTGTGGGAAGTAGTTACTTAACCAACATGCTCCTACAATCTCTTAGGGTTCTAACCTCTACCCCCGATTGGGAGGATGTCAATATTGTTCCACGGGTAAATACCTTATCTTTATATGACCCTCATCTATTAGGTCCTCAAACGAGAATAGTGGATCCCTTATCTAACAGGTCAAGCCACCTCATCTACCCTCATCTAGAAGGTATGATGACTCTCATCCACCCTTATCTAATAGGTGTGATGTATCAACATACGCTGGCTATGTAGTTCTGGAGCACAAGGATCGCATCTAAGGATTTTACCCCCCACTAGTAGGTGAGTCCCCATCCTTGAGCTCGCTTGGTGCTAGTTTCTACTCCCAACTAAAAGACACTGATCTGATTCTTAATTGAACTTAGATTGAGCTGAATTCGATACTGATCAATTTCTCAAAGATCTGACTGAATCATGCTGAGATTGCTTAGTTCCGTATCTGATGGAAAGGATATCGAATTATGGTATCTGATTGATGATACAGAGATTACAGAGATAACTGAAATTACAGAGCCTGATTAAGCTCTACACTTATCTAAAGATACATAATTCTATAGTTCACTGAGTTCTGAGAATTGTGACTCGATTGGAATTATCGCAAAACTGACACGAGCTATAGACAACATCTCTATTGTCGGGTATAAATACCCCCAGGACTCGATAACACAAAAGTAAAACATAATCCTTCTCACATCATAACGATCATCCATTCACCATCACAATCATTCATGCATCAATACAAGCATTCATTCATCATCATGATCATTCATGTATTATCGCAATCATACCTTAATCATCACCATCATTAATGCGTCATCACAATTATTAAAGGATCGCTTTAAGCATCTCGGGATATTAATCACATAATAAAATAGAGGAAACATGCTATTAGATCGTACTTCATTCAGTAAAGTTTTACCACAACTATTTCATACCTATATCAGTCTTAACATGTATTTGGATTTCACACCGCTTGGGAAACTTCATACTATCATGTCATAGCTTACTTTCTAATCACTTGGCATATATTAAAAACTTAGAATATATCAAAGGGCACAAAATGGGGAATTTACAACCATCACATCTCCACTCATTCACTAAGGTCCTTCAACAAACACTAGACATGCATAGGTTCACACTTATTTGGGGATTTCCTACTAGCATGGAATAATTTATTCACTTGGTCATTTTATCAAACACTAGGCATGCATACACTAGCTCACAATTTGGGGCTTCCTATTCAACATGCTATAATGGCCCAAATGCTTCTCTTACACTTTTATAAAACTATGGGGAGACATGCTCTGCTTAATCAACCAATTCTAAACCCAAAAGTCATGAACATATTAATGACCACGACACATAACCGTATTTTAGAAGTCATTAGATCACTATATAACTACAATGCCTGATTTCTAGTCTCATAGACATTTCATCGAACACCTCACATGCACAACTTAGGCATAGGAATAATAACCCAACTGCTCGGACTCATAATTATCTGTTTCTTCAATATCTATATTATTTATTTCTAGAAACTCCTTTCTTGAAGTCTCTTGGAAGAATTCTTGATTTTTGCTTTCGATTCTCTCTTAATTTGCTTGAAAGAAGAAAAAGGGGATTTTGATTTGGAAACTCTAATTTTTTTTTATTTTTGGAGTAGAAGAAGAGAGAAAATAAGGCTCTTAACCCTTAAGGGGGTATTTATAGAAGTTGGGGAAAGAGTGGAAAAGACCAAAATGCCCTTTAAAGAAAAAGAGTTGAAAACTGTTGATCGGGGTCTGTGATGGTCGATCTGACAGTCTGTCAGAGGGACTGACTCCCACCAAGTTGTCCGTCACTCAACTGCCAAAAGTGGGGCATTCTGCCTCGATGTGATGGTAAAAGTAATGGTCCATCAAGAATCTGACGGTCCACCAGATCGTCCATAACTCGAGGGTCAGGAATGGCCTATTATGTTTGGACCTGACGGTCCATCAACTTTTTGACGGTCCACCATATTGTCCATCACTCGGGGGATAAAAATAGGATGTTCTGTCTTGTCCTGACGGGACACTTGACGATCCACTAGGTCGACCGTCAAACCTAGGTGATTCCGATACTATTTAGTAAAATGGCCATAACTCCCTCGTCCTATGTAGGATTTTGAAAAAATTGGTATCGATGGAAAGCTTATTCAATGATCTACCCAATAAATATTTGAAATTATAGAAATACAACACGATTCAAAGTGTTTCGTACTTGGGAAGATATTTTTAAAATTTTTAAACTTTTTTCAATACTGATACAAGAGCTTCAACCAAATGCTCCATAAAGTTAGATACAATAATCACTGGCAATGTATTGCTCTCTCCCAAAAACACATATCAAAGATGACATGGAAACTCCTTCAACTCCAACATGGGTAGTTCTTCAAATAGATGGTTTAATAGTTGTGTTGGTCTATTTTTCAAGTCCAAATCTAATTTCTTTAGAGCATATGAATATGATCCCATTTTGGTCAAAGAACAAACTATTTCATTCTAATTTTCAATTTCCACTCTATCAAAATTCATCAAACCTATTGATAAAGTTTCAATAGTCAATTTCTCTTTAAGAAGCACCACTAAATCAACCTCATCGACAACATAAATAACAAAGACTACATTCATCTCTTGGGGTTGCTTCATAGATTGATAGGCATCAAAATTTATTTCTTTATTATTAAGCCTAAACGTCAGCTCATTCGTTTCCATATCCACTAGTACTCTCTCCGTGGAAAAAAAATGGTCGACCTATAGTTATGAGAACTGTAAAGTCAACTAGGCAGTCAAGAATTAAAAAGTCTACCAGAAATTTAAAATTTACCACTTTTACTAGTACATCATAGAGAATGCCAATAGGTCCTTTCACTGACCGATCTGTTATCAACAAGTGCATAGATATTTGGCTTAGGAGTACCTAAACCCAACAACTGATAAATTATAATCGGCATGAGGTTGATACTTGCTCCCAAACCACAAAGCGCTTTGGTAGAGCTAAATGCTCTAATTGTACATGGTATTGTGAATTCTTCTATATAGGATTTCCTTTACACTAGTGAACTTATTGCGATGGCAATGTAATGATAAAGATTATCTACTAGTTCATAGCTAGCTGTTCTCTTCTTCGTGACTAGATCCTTCATAAATTTAACATATCTCGAGAATTGTTCCAAAGCCTCAATGAATGATACATTAACTTATAATTTCTTCAACATGGCCATAAACATGCTAAAGTTGCCATCGTTTGCCTTCTTCTTTAACCTATGTGGGAATGGAGGCAGTGGCCTAAGAATTTTGGTTAGAGGTTCCTCCACCTCCGTTCCTTTTCCCTATCCCAAGTTATTAGCACTTTTAACCTTGAATGATTTCTCTATTTTTGCACTCTTCTTTCCCAATGCTCCCAGGTTCTCAAACTCAGCTTTGTAGAGTCATTCACCTCATCATACAACACAACATCATCAACCTCTGTGTGCACTACCAGATATAGTTCTAATAATATTATACTACTCTTAGTATTAATAGCCTTACATGTACCACCATTCCTTGGATTCTATACAGTATTGCTAAGTAATATGCTACTTTTCCTTTGATTAAAAATGACCAATAATTCGTTCATTTTCATCTTTAAATGCTTAATAGAGGTGGAATAGGAATCAACCAATTAGCTCTTGGTTGATAGTTCACTTCATATTTCCTTGACACCTGCATCAATCGACTCCACCCTTTAAGCAACTTAGCCATCATGGCTTCCATAGATATATTTCCAGATGTATTAGTCACATTGTCATGGCTCCCAAATGGTATATACAATCTGCTTCAATCACCCTTGGTCTTCCTATTTCCTTGGTCATGATCTTTATAACCAGATTTATAATAATAATTCTCTCTTGGATAGTTTTGACCTTGGTTTCCTTAGTCATAGGCACAACAACCTCCCTGGTTGTTCAAGTAGTTTGCCTCCACTTCAGAATCAGATTCTGCCATCCTACTATGAGATCCAACTATTTTAACCTTTTACACATTACTTGAAAGCAAATGTTTAGTGAGTGAATCAATTTGTGTCTTCATGTGAGCCATATTTAGTCATGTTCCTCTTCTCTTAGGCATTGTTCCACCAACATCCCACCTAAATGAATGTTGCTTGCAACCTTAAAATCCATAGTACTCCAATATCTACATGTCTTTTTTTGCCTATCATAAATATCATTAGCCTCAATAAAAGTGCAATCTATAAAATCTCCTCCAGCTGCATTATCCATTAGTGGTTTTGTATTTGAGATCAAAGGGCGATAAAATGTCTCCACTAAGTGCTCATCTGTCAGCTCATGATTTTGGAACTGAATCTACTTTGTTTTAAATCTCATCTTAGCTTCATGAAAGGCCTCATTAGGCAGTTTCCTAAAGGTACTAATTTCATCCCTCAATTGTGACATCTTGAAAGGAAGAAAGAACCTTTCTAGGAAAGCTCTTTTCAGTTGCATCCAGTTTCTTATAAAATTAGATGACAGTTCAGTTAGCTATAGAGTTACCTTCCCTGATAGAGACAGTACAAACAACCTTAGATAAATTATATTTTGTCCCACTCCAAGATAGTGTAATGACTTGTAGATGTTGACAAAATTCACGAAGTGCATAATAAGATCATCTCTAGGTAGTCCACCAAACAAATCTATTAAATTGAGCAATTGAATCATCGTTCTAGTGATGTTAAACTTCACACCATGAGAAAATAGAGGTGGCACGATTGCTCTGGTAGCACCAGGTCTATCTAAATCAGCATCATCATCATCCTGGAAAAATTGCACTACAGGCTATTAGCGCTCTCTAACTCGTGCTTGCTGAATTTGGTTGGCTGTTGTAACATTATCATCATATCACCTGTTCATCGGGTCAACCAATTCATCATCTCTGAGATCCTCATCATCTACATTCGACACACGTCCGAGTGCATAAATATTCTATTGGTTAACTTGTGTAATGGCTAGTACGGCCAATCTTTCGACCTCTTGTTTATCTTTCATATTCCTTCTCAAAGTTCTTAGAGTTTGGGATCAAATAGGAATAGACGATCACTTAAAGGATGGTTTCATGGCATACATAATTTATAGACTGTAAAAACAAAACCAACAAATAAAAGTAAAACAAGGAATCTAGACTAAGAGTCAGTTAATGCACATAAACTTAATCTATAATCATATTTCCCAACAATGGTTCCAAATATATAACCTAACAAGGTTGTGGTTGAATCCGACAGTAAATATTATGTTAAATAAGTTATATATAGATTAACAGATTTTTAATCATAAGTTTCCAGAGTAAGAGGGTTTTGTTAAAACATTAATTGAGTTATTTCAGTTTAGCAATAACCAATAACTTCCTTATAATGTGTTAATAATTGAGAAATAATAAACTAGACTTATGTTCACCATAGTGTTTCAATTTTTTAGGGCTATTGGCCACGTGAATTCATATCAACACTAGAGAGAAAGTTACACAAAATTCCCATCTAAGTGTTTCCAAATCTTTAAAGAAGGATTCATTTTAACTTCTTTAAACTTATAGCCATAACAAGATATTATAATAAATTCTCTAAGAGATCAATCCGGTATGTAATCAATCTAGAAATTATAGGGTAAGACTTTTAAAATCTTGTCACTATTCTCTTTTCTGAAAAATCACTTCTTTGTTCAAGTAATCAATATTTTAGGCTCATTCTCAAGTTTGCAACCATGAGAAATCATTAAACCAAAGAGATTGTGATTAATCGTAATGTTAATATAAACTCCAAAAACTAGAATTGAGATTACACCAAAGCTCCTATAACCCTAGTTATATAGCTTTAGCCACACATTATTAAAAAATAATATAAAAGGTTAATTTTATAAAATTACAGGTTTAACTTACAATCAAAATACATCAGAATTCCCAATCCAAAATCCAAAGTTAAGCAATGTGTTCTTCAACTATAAACTTGTTTCTCACCTAAACTTACATAATGAATTTCCAAAGAGTCAAAATATGCCAATTCTAACCCTAATTTAGGTATTTATAGTCTCCAAAAAGTTGGAATTTAAAATTTAAACTTAGGCTACTACGTCAACACTAACGATTTACCTGGCGGTTTGTTGGGGTGGCGATAGTTCGTCGAATAAATCGTTATGATGTTCTAGTGACTAACTCTTTTTTGGCTATCAGCAATAGTCAAGGCGATCGTCCATCGTGGGTTCGATGGCTCATCGCTTTTTTCATCACCTACTCCAAAATTTACATACATTATGGTTGACTCCGAAGATCAAGATGATGATCCATCGTGACCTTGATGATCCATCACTTGGGCCATCATTTATTTTTGATATTTTCTTTATAACGACGGGCATTTCTACGACCATTGAGACTCCAACAGTCAGTCGGTTAACCCATTGCAATGCCTCTAATTCTTGACTTAGGAACTTTCATTCCTCTATGTTTGATTCCTAAGAACAAGTTCAAAACATATCAAATAACACTAATAGTTGCTAGAAAATAAACAATTGTCCCTTGTAGAAAGTGAAAAATATACCATCAGAAGTCGGTACATCAATTAGCTTTTCTTTCTTCTATTCTCATCTAAATTTCTTCTAAATCTCATCTCTTATTTCTCTATTAGCTTTATTTTGTGTTGTTGATCTTTTGCATTTTTATATCAGTTTTAATCGCTTGATTAAGATCATTATCATCTTTGTATTAGAGCTTAGACTAGATATTCATTTTTATAGATCTCAATCCTATGTTCATAAATCAGAAAACTTCAAAAATAGTGAAAATTATTTTTGACAAATTTCAAAAAAAAAAAATAGTCAATTTGAGTTTATTTGTGTTTCTATCACTATATTTGCATTTCTCTTGGGTTTAGGGATCTAGATCTAAAAATCTGAGTCGATATGGAAAGAGTTTCTATTTTTTACCATTATTGTTCTTGAAAGCTTGATAGAGGTGATGTGGGTTTGAAGATCCAGGTAGAATTGAAGGTTTATTTATATTATAGTTTTTTATCTCTATCAAAAGAAGCGTGAATTTGAAATCTATGAGCAAATAGAGTTGAAAGTCATTTGGGTAAATTTTGAAAGTTCATCATCTGGTATTTTTTTATAATTTGAAGGTTGTTTCAAAATATGAAAAAATTGAGTTGAAATTGGAGCTTGAAAAATGTTGGGGTTTGTACTCTATAGAAAGAGGAGCTTGAATCTCGAATTTCATCAAATTTGGAGCTAAAATGAAGAAGTTATTAATTTTTGAGTTCATCTTATTAATGATATTCTTTATAAAAGTCAAGAGGGGGTGAATTGAAATTTAATGAGTCGACTGGTTAAGTTAGATTGAAAACTTTCTACATACAAATATACTTAAACAGAACAGAGTTTAGAATGAATTATGCAAAAAATAAATAACCGGATAAAGTAACAACACAATAATTTATCCTGATTTGGAACACCAATGTGGTTCCTTGTAATACCCCGAGACTCTAACCAATAGTGCAACCATGACTCAAACTCATGAGAAATAAATTATAGCGATTTGGTTGTTTTTTGATCAAGGGTGGTGTGCATTAAGTTCTCAAATATGACCTAGCGATTAGGTGAATCAAAACATTTCTTGCCGATGGAATTCTTAGGAAGGATATTGCCATATTCAACTACTAATGATCATATCTCTCGTTATACTATGAATTATTGAGCTCATAACCTATCAAAAGATAGATAATCTAATTAGCTTTCGAATGATACCCATTTCACTCAAATCCGGTATCGGAGCCAACCATTTTATTCCAGCATGTCAGGCTGGAAAACTTTGTGACGACATTTTATGATAAGCCGTCACAAGTGTGATGACTTATTACCAATGTCGTTAGACTTAGGCAAATTTTCACCCCCAGTGACGACATTTTGTGATAAGTTGTCACGCTTGTGATGACTTATCACCAATGTCGTCAACCTTAAGTCAAAAATCATAAAATCCAACATTTTGTGACAATATTTTGCGACGATTTGTCACGAATGTTGTCAGCTATATTTTTCAGCTATTAAGGGATATTTTTACAAGAGTAGTTTTGTCTTTTCCCATCTTTTGGAGGTCTATATAAATATGAAAATCCCCATCCAAACCCTAATTTCTTCATTCTCTCTTCCAATTTTTTTAAGAATATATATTAGGGATTGAATCAAGAAAATTTAATATTCCCAAAATCATCCATAAATCTTCAAGATTTCTTCAAGAATCAAATTTCTCATAGTGTGGGCTTCAAGAATCATGTATTACAACTGCGGATAGAGTCTCAAGCACTAGAATTCATCCAATTTCAAAGATTAAGGTATGTGGGTTTTGAACAAGAGCAATTATTTCGTTCTTGGGCCCAAATCTTTGATTTCTATCATGGATTTATATGATTTTGCAAGTGGGTTTATACCCAAATTACTTCATCATGAGATTATGAGAATATAAATTGTTCAAGATTTGTTATACATGATTATTTTGCTATTTTCAAGTTATGACTTGTTATTTAATATTGTGAATTTCATATTTCTACCATGAGTTGATATCTCAAGTGCTTTCAGGATATGTGTCAAGCTTTAAGCTTCCTTATGACAAACTGGATTATTGATTATATTGATTCATAAGATTGAGTTGTTACAATGAGTCTTGATATTTCCTCAATGTTATTGATGTTGTCATGATTTAATGAATTGATACATTTTGATATCGAGAAAGATTAATATGATTTGAGTCGAGTTAGGCATCCACAAATTGATTATGATTTGATAAATGAGAAAGAGATTTGATTTGGTCTTCATGATAGACCCTTGTGATGTTTGTGGTGGATTTCCTAGCACATTTTGAGCTTATGTCTGGGAGTAGTATTTAGCACCAAGTGGGAAATGTGGTATTTTCTCTAAACTATGTGCCATCGTAGGATTGATATTGACATTTGTGGGCCAGAGGCTGAGTATGAGATTGTAATCACTAAATTTAGGTTGTACTCCCTGGCAAGAGTACGATGCTCCCGCCAATGTGGGGTTCTCTCCTTAGGAGGGCAAAACATTGGACTCAATGTAGCTCACATAGTTTATGTCGGTTATAAAATCCTCCCATGTCCATAAGAGTTGAGTTTCTTGAATTACCAAGTCACTCCGAGTCTTGAGTTGAAGAGTTGAGTTATTTATGATGATTTATGAGGTTTTTATCTTATGATTTATTTACTATGAGATCCTAAAAAGTATGTTTCAATCTAACTCAAGCCAGGTGAGACATCATTTTACATATGCATATTTTTATGAAATTGATGATGATATTTACATTGTTGCATGCACCCCCACATACTCAGTACATTCCAAAGTGCTGACCCACACATTATCCTATGGGTTACATTTTCTCATAATGTAGGTTCAAGTACTTAGCCGCAGCCGCATTAGAGATATTCGAGTACGTCAGCTACGTTCCCTTAGTGGTGAGTCCTCATAGTTCGAGGACCATGTCTATATTTTGGTGATATCATTTTGTTGTTATGACTTTCAATACTATTTGAGACAGTTAGGGGTTTGTCCTAATGACTCCTTGATTTTGATGTATAGGCATTTTCAAACTAGAGGATTGGTGTGTACAGACATTCAATATATTTTGGTTGTACAGTCTAGTATTCTCCAGTATTTCTCTTTAACCCGATGTGATATATCTCTTTATTGTGCATGACTATTGTTGAATTGAATTCCTTGAGGAAGTGTCTGGCTCCGAGGGTTAACTTGGGGCTACGTGTAGCCCTAACCACCGTGTGGCATCTCGGAATGGAATTTTTGGGCATTACATTCCTACTTCCAGTCCCCTTGGGTTAAAAGAGTTTCCTTTTAATTCTTCAAAGTAGTGTCGAAATAAAAATGTGGAAATAAGTTCTAAAGCTTATTTTGATAATCAGATCTTGTAAAATAGATTCAACTGTAATAACTAAGTTAACTTGATCTTTCTTTTGTGACTATTGCAAGAAAATAGTACAAAATTTTTATCAAGACCAAGATTGAGACACATTAAGATCTTTCGTGAAGTTGCGTGTCTTCTTCTGTTTTTAGTCTTTGATTTTGTATCCTTCAGTTGTATTTGCTTTTTTTTTCATATGGAAACCCAAGTTATTTTTTCTCAATTAAGGATTTGAATTGATTCCTTGATTGAGGGAGTTTTTACCATATGGCATGTCCATACCAGATATGTCCATATATGGTGCAACATTCCTTTCTTATAGTCATACACGTCCATATCAGATATATCTATGTAGAGGGTGTGATCTTCTTTTCTTTTGCCTTGCCGTGAAAGATGTTCAATCATCATTGAATGCGTTTTGTAGTAAGATCTTTGATTGATGTGGTTCCATCTACAGCGTCAATTTTTTTCGATAGATACACCTTGCCTTATGCAAGATATTCTTCCATTCTTAGTGATCTTATGTATCTTTGTGCAATATGTTCTTCCATCCTTAGAGATCTTTTAAATTATGCAAATTGTCAATTATTAGCTTTTAATGTCTAAAACATAATGCGTTAATATGGGAAGCTAACAATCTCCCCCTTTTTGATAGTGACAAATATTAAATATTAGTTGACTTTTCTATTATAGTAGTCGACTAGTTGCCCCTATCTTTCTAGCTTAATGCCTTTTGTAGTTTATTTTCTCCCCCTTATTGGTAGCCTTATTTGATGTGACTTTAATGCCATCATATAGCAACCGACTTGCTCGACCTTAGTTATAGGCTTATCTGATGTCTTTCTCCCCCTTTTGACATGATCAAAAAACAAAATAGAGCAAATAAAAATGACATACATGATATATACACAGAATAAAAAGCGTACACGAGATAATCATGCAAATTTGAGATAAAAATAGCAAAAAAAATTGTTAGGACAAGTTAAAAATATCATCATACAACACAAAAACACAAAAAGGGACAGACCCCTTCGGAATAAAAGTCAAGAGTTTTATCGCTTGACCAGGATGTAGGTTAATGTATTGTTCATGTTGGTGTAAAACCAGTCATAAGAATTTTCAACTCTTTTGAAAAGGCTAGAATACAAGTTCTAGATGGAGAATGCAAGCTTATTGGAGGAGGAGGATGTCTCGAATTTGATCGTTTCAATATGTGCAAACATTTAGTTGAAATGCTTCACTCCTTCCTATTTGAAACCATTAATAGAGAGTTGCACCTTGCCCATGTCAGTACTAGTTTCTTTACTCAGCTGTATCATCTTAGTAGTCAACTTTGGGAGACTCACTATCCCTTACTTAATAGTAATAAGACTATCTTTAAACTCCTTAATCTTAATTTCAGAAAGCACAAGGTTAGACATGGATTTTCTTACTTTGGGTATTTTCTGTCGTGTTTTGGTAGTCTCCTTTTTACACCATTAATTTTCAAGTAGAACATATCATATTCTTGCAAATGTCTTGGAATCATATGTGGTAGGAACTTCTACCATTGGATAATTAGAGAGACTAATTCCATTATAAAGGAGGATTCTAGTGATAAGCAATCCATGAGGCAAGTTGGTTGAGGTGTGAGAGTCGGCAGAACTTTCGAATATGTATTCACTAATCTAGGTACCACAATTAATTTTATACCTCTTAATCAAGTAGTAGATAACAAACACATCCTGGAATGTTACATTACTAAGAGAGACTTTATGAGGAATTAAAGTGATGTCAATGATGTGAGCCAAAATTTTATATTTGAAAATAAGGGACATAGAACCAAAAGATGGTAAGTGTGAACCCTATCTCTAATTAAATTATTTATCAATATGCAAGAGAAAATTAAAAATAGAGATCAGCTTACTTTCGGGGTGAATGCAAGTGTGTGAGAATGGAAACTAGATTCTAAGATCTTGAAAATGAGGGAGTATAGACCAAATTAGTTGAAATCACTCAAATGTTGGGAGGAAATCAAGTTATTGCTCAGTTAGAAGCTATTGTCATGTAGTTGTATGACTGTATTATCATTTGAATGGGAATGTATGATAAAGCGCCAAGGAAACACGACACTTTCAATGCTTAAAATAATGAAATTATGCTTGGAGCATGTGGAAGTGCCGCATTCGGATCACTTGGAGAATACGAAAGTGCCGCATTCGGACTTAGGAAACTATGCTTAGACTTATGATTGATTTAAAATCCCCCATTTTACTTTTCTGCACTGCTCGTGGATTTCAAGAAGTTAAGCAACTGTCCAATATTTTCCCTATAGGATCGACCCCAACCTAGCTGGGTTACTATATTTGGCATCGATGATAGCATACTTCTTTGGAGATTAGTTTTGGGAGACATCAAATTTTGGCACCATTACTAGGGAAGACGGTTAGTGTAGTTAATTGAGTTGGTGATGTTTAGGGGTTCTATTTTCTATTCTTGATTTGGCATATGCTGGTGTATGTCAAACACTAGAAGAAGAGGCAATCCCTTACTCTCTTTTGATCATTATCCTAAAAGAATTATTCAAACATCAAGAAGGATATCAGGACAAGTTTGTGATGGTGTTCCTGCTGGGGTTTAAGATCCTCTTCCCCCGCCTATTGATCCGAATGTGGCACTTTCGCATGCTCCAAGTGATCCACAGAATGTTGTTGATTTATAGATGCAACAACGTCTTGCTACTACAGAGGGAGAGAGAAGATCAACTGAAGAGGCTTAATAAGCTGAAGAGGTTGGGTTAGCTCTGCATAGAGGGCAAGCTAGACCATGAAAAGTAGCCGAGCATAGAGACAGAGTTCAGATAGTTATAGCTCCTCTTATTCCCATATATCAGCACATATATCCATAAGATTATGAAAAGGATATGGGTTATGTTTAACCTACATAGATAGGAGCCATCATTCCTCCCACTTTACCCCACATGTTTAATTTGATATTTCTAGAGAAATGGTCCAATTGTTAAATTTGAAGGGTGTGTCTTCTAGATCAACAACAGATGATACAAACATGAATCTTGCTAATTTTACTGGGATCTACACGTCATATACTATTCTAGAGGTGGATCAGGAAGCTTTGAGGTTGAGGTTTGTTCCATTTTTATCGATCGGTGAAGCATTAATATGGTTGGGGGAACTTCCGAGAGGTTCAATCACTACTTGGTTTAAGTTGTAAAGATAGTTTCTGAATAGGTTTTTCCCTCTTGCAAGGATGCAATAGTTGAAAGATGATATCAATAATTTCTGATAGTTAACTGCAAAATCCTTGTATGAGGCGTGGTTTAACTTCAACAAGAAGCAGAGCATGGTACCTATGCACAGAATCACAGGGTCTAACTTGCTAGAAATCTTCTATAAATGACTGAATGTTAGCTCTAAAGTAATGGTAAATTCAATTTTGGGAGGTGCATTTATGCATCTTCCGTCGGATGTTATGCAGGATATGCTTGATGATATTTTGGTAACTAATACAGGTTGGCATACTAGAGATGCTGAGTGTGGTGCAGGGACATATGATATTGGAGCAGCTAATAATTATAGAGTTGGTCATTATTTGGTAGCGCAAAAGGTTGCACAGCTTCAGACAGATATTGGGTTGCTTACAACACAATTCACAATAATGAGTGTTGAGAAACTGAACGCAGTTGTGGAACAGGGATCTACTTCTAGGAATAGAAAGCAAAGTATCTTAATAGTCGGTTGGTGCATTCTGATCCCAAGGGTAAGAGAATCAAGGTTGGAAATATTATAATGATATATCCAGAGATAAAAGTTGAGAAAGAGATGGTGATTGGCAATGGAAAGATTATTATATATAGAAGAGTGACAGGTATGTTCCACCAGGTGGTTGTGATTCAGAATCCAAAATTGAGGCACTTTTGTCAAAATTAGTTAAAGGAAAAGAATGTCAAGAAAGTTGTCTTATAAAGATTAAGGTAGATCTATTAGGACTAAACCAGAAAGTTGAGTGACACGCTAAAGAAATCAAACAATTGGAGCAGTAATTTGGTCAGAGGTCAACCACTGTAAACCAAAGGAAACCTGGCACTCTCCTAAGTAACATAGTGGTTAATCCAAAGAATGATAGTCACTGCCATGCAATTACACCTCGAAGTTGTAAAACTACCATGTATCCACCGGTACTGACACATCCCAACCTTGGGCCTTGCTGTAATAGGTATCCTAAGTCCAACCAAGATTGGGGACCGCCCCATGTTACCCATCCCAACCACCTATATCTAGCCTTAGATGGGCTGAATTTCAAGCATATAACAAGATAGCGTAAATACTCTAATGAAGACTCTAGTAGGGTAAAAATCGTGATTGACCCAATTGAGTCTAGCCGTACCATACCAATCACCCTATCATACCGACCAAAACAATAGGCCATAAATAAGGCCTTAACCAAAGAGAATCCAGAAACATAATATAATATTAATCTCAAAATGTAATACAATAGAAAAGTGAAAAATTTTGTCTGATGATGCCAGCCTCCCAACTTATTACAATGCCAAGGCCAACATCATTACCGATCCCACCCATACCAACCCCCAGAAGTACCATAAAGCCTCTATCCAAAAGAGTAGATAAATCTAGTTCGGACATGCCCCCAACCATGGCAAAAACTAATACCCAAAATAAAGTCAAAAAGTCACCACTTCAGTCCAAATACTGTCCCTGATTCAATCACTATGTAGGAGGAGTCAAACATCCGGTTCCTACATAGTGTGGGTATACAGCCTCCAATAGATGGGTTAGCGAGTGATCGCTAGCATGAATCTCAGGATATGGATAAAATAATACCAGTTATAAAACTAAGTAAAACCATCCATAATGCATACAACCATACACATACAAGTTCCAAGAAAAGCGACCCGGGTTTAGCATGCATTTAAAAACTTTACCTGGGTTATGTAGCTTGGCTATCCTAAACCACCCATGGGCTAAATGGGTTCAAATCCCCTTGCTGAAAGGGCCCAATGCATGTAGCCGTACAACTAGGGAAGTATCCCATGGGATGACTAGTACATCCCCTAATTGTGTGACATCGTGCATATGGTCCACTAAGACCAATCCTCATATTGGCAAATGTGAGTTACTTGTTTTGGTTCCCTCGGTACTGCCACCTTCCATGGCATTGTTGCACATCTCACTATTAATGCCCAAGTAAAACCATTTTTAAATTACCAACCAATCCATTTACCATTTTATTTAACTAACACCAATATTAGTCGTATCATCATACCACCCCTTACTTTCAAGTAATATCCATAGCCCAACCAATAAGGTTAAGGGGACTTTCAACTGCCCTTCCATATACCATATTAAACTACTTGGGAGACTTCCATGTTTGCCATAAACAAACTATTTAGTCTTTAGCCTTTCCAAAGCGTTTAAATCATGCATAATCTCTTTACCAAGTTTAAACATACAAGAGTTCCATTAAAAAAGGTCAATGTAATAAACATATCTTTATAAGCATTTTATCAAATACATTGGGGGATAATATAACCAAAACCTATTCCAAAGACCATTAAACCATTACCATGAAATACAATTGTCCAAACCCAACATTAATGCATATAAAAGCATAATTAAAATCATAGCAAACCATAACCAAGCATTTAATATCAAAACCCCCAAATAATAGTTGAAAACCAAATCATGAAATAATATAACCATGAAATCAATCATATAAACCATGTATTTAGTTTAAATTACAATAAGGAAAGAGAATTATTCCTTATACCAAAGAATTGATGGAAACAAATCACCAAGACAAGCCCCAAAGGAATCGTCAAGATCAAACCCTAACCTTTTTACCCCAAAAGCTCTTGACAGAATAATGGAGTGTTTTGGAATAGTTTCTAACTTTTACTGAATAGAATATTAAGGTAAATAACCTTCTAAGTGTACTAGAAGTCGTCGTTCCTAATTAGGGAATGTAGGGAAATATCCAGAATACCCCCACTTAAGTAATCCCGTCACATTGATATAACTAACCCATACAAGTCGTACCATCTTATACGATTGGTTTCCTCCACTTGTATCCAAGCCGTAACCTTGGTTTAGACACTATCCAGTATACAACTCATCCAACCAATTTGTAACTACAACATATGATCTATACCCATGACCTGTATCCCTGGCAGAAGAAATACCGGGAGGACCAAACACTGCCTACTATACAAGTCCCTTATACAACTTGTACCAGTCCCTACAACTCATACCTCTAACTCGTACCCATTCAAGTGACTAAAACCATCCTACACCTACTAACACTGGTCAGTATTTGACAAGACCATACCACTATACCCCAATAAACCCTCTTCAAGTTGTTTGTTAAGTGATGTGTTCATGTCAATTAAGTGAAAAAAATTGTTGAATAAGCAAAGCATGCTCCCCAGATGTTTGATAAAATGCTTATGTGAATGAATTAGAGCCATTATAAAATGTTGACTAGAAATCCCAAATTTTGTGCAAGCCCATGCATGTCAAGTGTTTGTTGAAAAGCCTTAGTGAATGAATTATGACATGATAGCATGAAATTTCCAAATTATGTGCTCTTTGATACATGCTAAGACTTTAATACATGCTAAGTATTTGACGCAAGACCTTTTTGAATGGAGTATGGTCCAATAGCATGTCCCCCTATGTTATTACATGTTTAGGATTCCTAAATGCTTAAAGTGATGCCTTAGTGATTGTGATGGTGAATGATTGTCCATGGTCTTGATTATTCAAGAATGGTTATGTTTTACTTTTATGTTATCGAGTCCTGGGGTATTTATACCCAATAATTTAGATGTTGTATAAAGCACATGTCATTTTCACGATAATTCTAGTTGAGCTATGATTTTTAGAACTCAACGAGTTATAGAACCCTGTATTCTCAGACAGATACAGAATTTAAGAAATCTCAGTAATCTGTATAATCATCGTACTCTCAGTATCACTAGTTATCTAGCCTCAGTTTTGTACCCAACTCAGATCTAGTAGTATTCAAATGTTCAGTTCTGACCTCTGTAGTAATCGAGTACTCTATTCAAAGCTCAGGGTTGATCAGTTAGATAACAAGGTTAAGTAGTATTCCGTTAGATACGAATCCATGTGAATTTAGCTTAACTCAGTTAGATCATTCGAGAAACATGATCTGTATTAGATTCAGCTTAGTTTGTGTTCAGTTAAGAATCAGTTCAGAGTTTTTTAGTTGGGAGTAAGAGCTAGCATCGAGCAAGCAGGGATGGTGGCTCCCCTTCAGAGAGGCAGAGCCATTAGGAGCAATCCCTGAACTCCATAACTGTGTAGCCAGCACAGGATGTAGAAGTCATCCATCAGCAAAGGCTGGTCACCTGTCAGATAGGCTTGACTACTATATGCCTTAGGCTTGACTTCCTGCGAGGGTCATCCTTTAGATAGGCTTGACCCAAGAGGTATTTACTCGTTGAATGGTATTGAAACCGTTCTGGCTGGGGTTACAAGTTAGACCCCACCAGTTGAGATTCAAGTCAAGTTGGTTAAGTGACTACTTCCCACAGTTGTAGTTTCAGTATCAATCTTCAAAAATCAGGACTATCAGATACAGTCATCTATCTCAGTGAGGAACTCAAATAGTTCTATTGATTCTTGGACCATCCATTAGATAGGCTTGGTCCCATATAATGTTATTTAGTATCATATCTACAGATCACCCATCAGATAGGCTTGATCTCAGTCTCATATTCAATTGAGTAATCTTATTATCAGATCTCGAGATCACCCGTTAGATAAGCTTGATCTCAATCTCATATTCAGTTGAGTAATCTCATTTTCCGATCCCGAGATCACCCGTTAGATAAGCTTGATCTCATTCTTATATTCAATTAAGTAATCTCATTATTAGATCCCGAGATCACCCATCAAATAGGCTTGATCTCAGTCTCATATTTAGTTGAGTAATCTCATTATCAGATCCTGAGATCACCCATTAGATAGACTTGATCTCAGTCTCAGATTCAGTTAAGTATTCTTGGTATCAGTTTTAGAGGTTACCCATCAGATAGGCTTGATCTCAATCTCAGATTCAGTTTAGTACTCTTGTTGTCAGATTCAAACATGATCATTTCTTATCATTGATAGTAGAATTCGGAATCATCCGTTAGAGAGGTTTGATCTCTGATGCAGTTAGTCGAGAGTAGAAATCTCAGAATTTAGTCATTGATATGAGTAGATTCAGTTAATCAGTTTCAGTATTATTAGTTTTTTGAGATCACTCGCTAGATAAGACTGATCTCAACTCCAGTACTCAGTTATCTATATCAGATGATTCAGTTGTTCAGTATCTCAATATTAGTAGTGAGTTCAGATTACAGTAATGCAGTATCTGAGTTTCAGTATTCAGGGTCGTGATGGTTGTAGTTATGGCTTGTGCATTCATGTATGTGTTCTCATTCAGTACTCTCATGATTATTCAGTTAAGTAATTTGTTCATGCATAAGCCTTGCATTTATCCTTACCTCATCTACATACTCGGTACTTTCCCATACTAACGCATTTGCGCTATGGTGTTTTATTTGACACCATAGGTTCAGAGGCACGAGATCTAGAGCACCCTTAGCAGCTCAGTCCCAGTCAACAGTAGTAGACATAGCAGTGAGTCCTCTTCATTCGAGGATGATCCTTTTATCATTATTGCATCATATTTTGTTTATTTTCAATAGACAGATTTAGTTGGGGACATGTCCCATCAACTCCACAGTTCAAAAAGTTTAGAGGCTTTTCGGATAGATGTATCAATATTCAGTTTTAAATTTTGAGTATTTTTAGATGTTTTGAATCTTATGGCCAGTTTCCGCATTTATTATCTATGTTATGCAGTGTCCAGGTACAGATATCAGTAGAGGGTTAGCTTGTGGTCCTCCAGAATCATCAGCACCATGTGACATTCTAGTTCTAAAAAATTGGGTTGTTACAATAGTTTTGCCATAGAACCTTAATCGACCGACGAACTTGCCTATCTAATATCTCAACCAGGACCTCTTCATAAGACAGAGAATCCAAAATACCCAATCCTTCCAAAGAAAAAAACAAAGAAGGATCACTAATGCACTTCCTCAACATAGAAATAGAAAAGACCGATGAACCAAAACTAAACTAACAGGCAACTCCATCTCATAAGCAAGATTACCAACACTCCGCAGAATCACATATGGACTAATATATTGAGGACTAAGCTTTCCTTTATTACCAAACTTCACCACTCCCTTCATGGGAGACACCTTGAGGAACACCCTATCCCTGACCTTAAACTCAATGTCTCAATGCCTAATATCCGTATAGGACTTTTGGCAACTTTGGGTAGCTTTAAGCCTATCCCAAATAACCATGACCTTCTCTATCGATTGATAAACCAAATCCGTGCCAAACATGTTTGCCTTCTCAAGATCAAACCAACCAATAGGAGATATACACCTCCTACCATACAATACCTCAAAAGAGGCTATACCAATACTGGAATACTAGCTTTTGTTGTAAGCAAACTCCACCAAAGGTAGATTCTCAACCCAATTGCGACAATAATTTATCACACAGGCCCGAAGCATATTCCCTAATTTCTTAACAGTTCTCTTCCCTTGCCCATCTGACTGCAGATGAAAGTCAGAACTCAGACTAACCTTAGTCCCCAACCCTTTCTGGAAAGACCGCTAAAAGTGAGATGAAAAATTCATACCATAATTAGAAATAATAGAAACATGCTCCCCATGAAGCTTCACAATCTCCTAAAGATACAACTTTATATAATCCTTCATCAAAAAGGTAGTCTGCACTGGCAAGAAGTTAGCAGACTTATTCATCCTATCCATGATGACCCAAATCAAATTATACTGATTCCTAGATTGAGGAAGACCAGTGATGATTCTATAATTATCACTTCCCACTTCTATTTGGGAACATCAATTTATCGATATAACCCTCCTGGCCTCAGGTGCACAACCTTAATCTGTTGATACACCATACACTTGGCCATAAAATCTGCTATATCTCTCTTCATGCCATTCCACCGATCGGTCTCCTTGTGATCATGATACATCTTAGTTGAGCTGGGATGAACAATATAGTGCAACTCATGCATCTCATCCAAAACCCTTTGTTGCAACCTGTCGACATTAGAAACCCACAACCTCTCTTGGTACCGTAAATTACCATCACTACAGATCTCAAACACCGCCACCTCTTTCCCACCAATGTCACTCTTGATTTTCATCAAGATAGGATCCAACACTTTTTTCTTCTGAATCTCTACACCAAGAAATGATCAAACCACCTCTTGAGAAGCTCAAGTCGTCTCCTTTGTATGATATTAAGCTCTTTCTGAATAAACACATACTAAAGACTCTTACGATCAGAAAAGATATTCACATGAATACCATAAAAATAATGCCGCCATATTCTCAAAGCAAACACAATGACCAACAACTCTAAATCAAGAGTAGGATAACTCCCCTTATATACCATCAATTTCCTAAAAGCATAGGCATTCACCTTCTTATGCTATATCAACACATAACCAATACCTACCTGAGATGGATCATAATAGACCACAAACCCATCATTTCCTTTCAGCAAAGTTAGGATTGGGGTCAAAGTCAACTTATCCTTCAACTTCTCAAAACTCCCTTCACAAGCATCCGACCAAGAAAGATTAACCTTCTTCTGAGTCAACTTAGTCCAAGAAGTAGCTATGGAAGATAAGCTTTCCACAAACAGCCTATAATACCTAGCTAATCCTAAGAAGCTTTGAATATCGTATGGAGTCGTGGGCCTAGGCCATTTTTTCCCCACAGCAACCTTCTGCGGATCCACTCTGATCCGTTTACTAGAAATAATATGGCCTAAGAAAGTCACAGCGTTCAACCAAAACTCATACTTAGAGAACTTGGCATACAACTATTGTTCCTTTAAGTTCTGCAACACCACATAGATGTGATTATCATGATTCACCTCACTCTTCGAATAAACCAAAACGTCATCTATAAACACAATGATGAAAATATCTAGATACTGCTTAAACACCCTGTTCATCTAGTCCATAAATATTATCGGGGCATTGGTCAAACCAAATGGCATCACCAAGAACTCAAAAGGCCTATACAAAGTACCATCATAGAGATATCCACCTACCTAATTATAAGTTGATGGCACCCAACTGAGGATCTATCTTAGAGAAGATCTTGGTAACTTAAAACTGGTTAAACAAGTCATCTATTCGAGGAAGAGGATACTTGCTCTTGACTGTTACCTTATTCAACTGCATATAGTCAATGAACATCCGAAAGGAACCATCCTTACTAAGCAAAAACAACACTGGTGCACCCCAAGGAGAAATACTAGGACAAATAAACCCCTTGTCAAGAAGATCCTTGAGTTGCTCCTTGTGATCCCTCAACTCAGCTAGAGCCATTCTACATGGAGGAATAGAAATTAGATGAGTGTCTGGAAGTAAATCTATACCAAACTCTATTTCCCTATCCGGTGGATGACCAGGAAGATCATCTAAAATGACCTCTGGAAACTCGTTAACCATGGGGACTGAAGACAAAGAAGGACCTTCCCAGTTAGAATCTTTAACCCAAACAAAGACATAAAGACAACCTTTGGAGATTTACCCCCGAGCTCTAAGATAAATAATAACAATCCCATTGGGAGCTAAGGAACTACCTTTCCATTCTATAATCGGTTCATCAGGGAAATTAAAAATAACCTTACATGTCTAATAATCCAAAGAGGAGTAACAAGAATGAAACCAATCCATACCTAGAATTACATCAAAAACTACCATATCTAACTCAAATAGATCCACCAAGGTCTATTTGCAACCAACAGATACCACACCCCCTATAGACTCTCTTAGACATAACTAAGACACTTACCGAGGTAGGAATAGAAAAAGGATACAACATAACTTCTAGATTGAAACCAAAAAATACAACCACATAAGGAGTAACATAGTTGAGATTAGATCCCGAATCAAGAAAAAAATATATGTCATGCGAGAAAAGTTGTAACGTACCAGTAACAACATCAGGTAATGCCTCAGATTCGTATCAAGACACCAAAGAATACAACCTATTCTGATTAACAATAGAACCAGGAGTAGTAAGAAAAGAAGATGCCATACCACTAGGTATAGGAGCAGAAGATAAAGCAACAGGAATCTTATTTGCCCTCGTAGCGACCTTATCAACTGGACAATCCCTAAGCTGATGGCCTGCTTAGCCATACTTAAAGCATTTGTTCATCCCTTCTTCATAATAACCTTGATGAGGATGACCACCAAATCAACAAGGAGGGCACAATAAAACTAATTGACCTTCACTCGCCTAAGATTGGCCAACCTGTGCTCGAGAATTATAACAACCTTGATGACGCTTGTCTCACAACTGGTAAGAAGCACTAGTAAAAAAGGAGCCGAAACTCCCCTACTTATTTTTATGCCACCTGCCACCATCTCTACCACCCTAAGACTAAGCACCTACCTTATCAGAAAATTTACTTCTCTTTCCCTACCTATCCCCAAACTCTACCTACCTCTTCTTCTCATTCTTAATCTACTGTATATGAACAATCAACCTTGATATATCTATATATATAATCAAAAAGCCAGTCTTTCTCTCTAGAATCAAATCTCTATTTAACCCAAAAGGGAACTTCCTCATTCTCGACCTTATATTAGCCACCAAGTTGGGAGCATACCTTGATATCTGATGGAACTTTAAAACATATTCCTTTGAGATATCCTCCCCTGCCTGGGGTTTAATAACTCATCTATCTTAGTTTCTCTCAACTCTTAAGGAAAGAACTGATCTAAGAAGGCATTAGGAAATGACTCCTACAACCCTTCCTCTTCTATATCATCTCTATATTTGTCCTACTCTTCATACTACTGATAAGCTACATCCTTGAGTTGATAAGTTGCAAGGTTAACCCTCTTTACTTTAGCATTCTGTATCACCCAAAAGATCTTTTCTATCTTATCCAAGAAGTCTTATGGATCCTTTTCCACCCTCTTTCCAGTAAAACTAGGAAGAACCTTCTTCATAAATTGACAAACGCTTATGTTCTCAGTAAATAAAGCATCGATCACACACCCCTCAACCTAAGCAAAAACTAGTTGGGCAATAGCATAAATAGACTAATAAAATTATCCATTCATCATATTGTCCTGAGGGTCTTAAGGAGAAGTATCCAGAATAGGAGGAACTCCAAAACCATCAAGAATAGGACAATAAGATCAGAGATGTACTCCAGACATAGGACGTACCCCTTCAACATTATCCCTAAGTGGGATAAAAGAATTTCCTTGTATTCCAAACCTAGGAGGCATAATATGAAAGACGAGCAAACAAGGATTAGAGAAGATTCCAGGATTGAGAACTCAAGCTTGAAGATAGAATACTAAGAAAGTGAAACATTCCTAAATGTTTTGCAGCCTTTTTCTTATGAGTGTGGTGCACTTCACAACCCTAAAAGAGACTCAACTCGACAAAGGTTTCTGAAATCCCAATTTACCATGAACCTAGGCTCTGATACCAACTTGACATGACCCGACCCCAGGCCTAGTCGAAATGGCCACCCCAAATCCAACCACGATCGAGGAACATTTTTTGTTACCCAACCAAACTACCTATATCCAGCCTTAGATAGGCTGAATTTTGAGCATATAACAAGATAGCATAAATACTCTTATGAAGACTCTGGGATAGGATCACAACAATGACTTATCCAACCAAGTCCACCTGTACCACACCAACTGCCCAACCATACTGACCCAAACTATAGACCATAAATTAGGCCTTAACCAAAGAGAATACTAAAACATAATACAATAATAAATATCAAAAATTAATATAATGGAATAGTGAGAAATGATGTCTGATGATACCAGCGTCCTAGCTTATTCAAATGCCAAGGCAGACCCTAATACTGATTCTGCCCATACCAACCCCTAGAAGTACCACAAAGCCTTTATCCTAAAGAGTAAATAAATTTGGTTGGGACATGCCCCCAAATATGGCCAAAACCAATATCCAAAATAAAGTCAAAACATATAACAATATCCATAATAAGAAATGAGTCCTTCTAAAAAGATAAAAGCTCACCACTTCAATCTCAATTCTATCCCCAATTCATTCATTATGTAAGAGAAGTTGAATAATCAGTTCCTGCATAGAGTGGGTATAAAGTCACCAGTAGAAGGGTTAGCAAGTGACCGCTAGCATGAATCACTAGATAAGAATAAAATAATGTTAGTTATAAAACCAAGTAAAACCATTCATAATACATACAACCATGCATATATAAGTGATGGAAAATGGGATTCGGGTTTAGCATGTATTTAAAACCTTTACCTGAGTCGTGTAGCTTAGCCGTCCTAAACCACCTATGGGCTATATGGGCTTAGGTCCCTCTACTGAAAGGGCACCAGTGTGTGTATCCCTATGACCAAGGAATTATCCCATAGGATGAATAGTACATCCCACAATAGTGTAACATCATGCACACAGTCTACTAGGACCAATTCTCATATTGGTAACTATGAGTTTCTAGTTTTGGTCCTCTCAAGATCACCACCTTTCACGTCTTTGCTACACATCCTGTCATTAATTCCCAATTAAAACTATTTTCAAATGACCAACCAATTTATTTACCATTTTATTTAACCAAGGTCATTATTAGTTGTATCTTCATACCATCCTTATTTGTTAGTAATATCCATAATCAAATTACTTAGGTTAAGGGAACTTTCAAGTGCCCTTCCATATACCATATTAAACCACTTAGGAGATGTCCATGTTCTCCATAAGCTTAATCATTTAGAATTTAGACTTTTCAAACTATTTAAACCATTTACCCAAAGATACAGCTTGTACCCATAAGTCGTATTAGGTCTATAAATAGAAATTCCAAGAAATTGTCTAAGGGTAAAAACCTAGGATATTTTATCTAACCACTATTGATAAATAGAAGAATGATGCAAATTCTATTGATGTAGAGAATAATAGCAAGCAAGATAATGGAAAAGACATGGTATAGGAGTATATTTTTAAGCCCATCCCAAGACCTCGCCCTTCTTTTCCAGAAAGGCTAAAAAAGAAACAAGAAGAGGGTAAGTATAAAAAATATTTCTATGTTAAAACAGTTATCAGTCAACATTCCACTTGTAGAGGTATTGGAGCAAATGCTATGATATGCAAAGTTCATGAAGGATCTAATCACCAATAAGAGGCCAGCCAGTATTGAGTCAGTCAACAATATTTATCATTGTAGTGCTGTAGCAACTAGATCTTTGGTAGAGAAAAAGAAAGATCCTCGTACTTTCACCATTCCTTGCACCATTGGATCTTTCAAATTTACACGGGCATTATGTGATTTGGGTGTGACTATCAACCTCATGTCATTAGCAGTATTTAAGCAATTGAGTTGGGATCTCCCATACCAACCAACATAAAACTAGTGATGGCAGATATGACAGTGAAAAAGCTAGTTGATATTTTATATGATGTATTGGTGAAGGTGGATTATTTCATTATTCCTAATAATTTTATGATATTAGACTATGAATTGGACTTTTATATCTAAATTATCTTAGGGAGACTTTTATTGGCTACAGGAAGGACATTGATTGATTTGGAGCTAGGGCATCTGATGTTGAGACTCAATAATGAATAGGTGATATTCAATGTATGAAAATCTATAAAGTAGCCTAATGAGTTAAAAGTAACATCCATGATTGATATGTATGAAGAGGATATAGATACATTCTATGATGTTGATTTAATGACTATTTGGGATGATGCTTTTAATGTTATTCCAATTGAAGAGGGGTTGGTTGTTAAAGCTTTGGTTGTCGTGATCATAAACTTCAATAGTGATGGTATTGATGACTATGATGAGATGGTATGTGCACTCTATTGGAGTGGTTCTTATACTTATGCACCAACTAAGCATGATTTAGATCTAAAAAATAGAACTACTCCACCTACTCGCTCATCTATTAAGGAGCCACCCATTTTAGAGCTAAAGGACCTCCTTTCTTATTTGTGATATGTATTTTTAGGGGCTAACAACACTTTGTTGTTAATCATTGTAGCTTACTTAAGGATTAATAAGTAGAAGATTTATTATCCGTGCTACAGATATTCAAGAAGGCCATTGGTTGGTCCATTGAAGATATTTTTGGTATCCCGCCTAATCTTCGTACTCATAAGATCTAACTTGAACTAGATTTTGTTCTAAGTATAGAATATCAGCATCAACTCAATACTCCTATGCAAGAGGTAGTGAAGAAAGAGATAATTAAGTAATTGGATACTGGTGTAGTGTATCCCATTGCAGATAGCAAGCGAATCAGTTAGGAATAATGTGTTCCAAAGAAAGGCATTATTACTATTGTGTCTAATGAGAAGAATGAGCTAACATCATGAGGCCAGTCATAGGACGGAGCATATGCAAGGATTACAAAAAGTTGAATGCATGGACTCCGAAGGACCACTTCCCCATAACCTTCATGGACCAGATGTTAGATAGACTTGTGGGCAAAATGTACTACTATTTTCTAGATGGGTACTCAGGTTTCAACCAAACCACTATTGCACATGAAGACCAAGACAAGACTACATTCGCTTGTCTTTATGGGACCTTTGCATTTAGAAGTATGCCATTCGAGTTATATAATGCTCCAGCCATATTTCAAAGATGTATGATGTCAATCTTCTCTAAGATGGTAGAAGACATCATCAAAGTGTTTATTAAGGATTTCTCAATCTTTGATGATTTTTTTATGACTTCCTAGTTCACTTAGCAAATGCTCTTCGAAGGTGTGAAGAATGCAACTTGGTACTTAATTAGGAAAAGTGTCATTTTATGGTCAAAAAAGGTATAGTTCTTTAACACAAAATTTCAAAAAGAGGTATTGAGGTAGATAGAGTAAAGATTAAATTGATCAAGAAATTACCTCTACCAATTTCTTTGAAGGGTGTTCGTAGCTTTTTGGGACATGCTGGGTTTTATTGGAGATTCGTCAAGGATTTCTCTAAGATGGACAACCCCTTTTGTAGGCTTCTTGAGAAAGAGGTGAAATTTAATTTTACTGAAGCATGCTTGAAGGCTTTTGAATGTTTGAAAGAAAATCTTATGGATGCTCCTATTATCGTGGCCCTGGATTGGTCCTTCCCAATTGAGATTATATGTGACACAAGTGGATTGGCCTTAGGGGCTATACTAGGCCAACAAAAAAAAAAGATCCTTCATCTCATCTACTATGATAGCAAGGCACTAAAACCTTCTCAAAAGAAATACACTGTCATTGAACAAGAGTTGTTGGTAGTTTTTTATTCCTTTAAGAAGTTTAGATCTTATTTGATTAGGACAAAGGTAATTATGCACACTGATCATACAATATTGTGGTACTTAATGGCAAACAGAGATGCAAAGTCTAGACTATTAGGTGGCTTCTAATGCAGCAAGAATTTGATTTTGAGGTCAAGGACAGAAAAGGCACTGAAAATCAAGTTGCGAATCATTTGTCTAGACTTGAGGAAGAATCTATGAAGAATGTTGAATATGGTCTCGATATTCTTGATAGTTTTCTGGATGAGCAAATATTAATAGATTCCGAAGATCTAATTCCATGGTTTGTAGACTATGGAAATTATTAAGTAAGTGATCTAGTCCCAGAAGATCTTTTCTTTCATCAGAGAAAGAAGTTTATGCATGAGTGAAGGAAATTTTTCTGGGATGGACCTTATTTATTAAGAATTTGTGTGGATCATATTATTCGTAGATGTATACCTGAGGTAGAGATGATAAGCATACTTGAGGCTTGTAACTCTTCACCAGTTGCGGGTCATCATGGAGGAACCCATACAACCTATAAAATCCTACAATGTGGGTATTATTGGACAACAACTTACAAAGATTCACATGATTTTTCTTCTACTTGTGATCAATGTTAATGCCAAGGTAACATCTCTAGAGGACATGAACTTCCTATGACTCCAATTTCAGAATTGGAATTGATCATGTATGGGGTATAGATTTCATGGGTCCTTTTGTAAATTCAATTAGCATGAAGTACATACTTGTGGTTGTGGATTATATCTCTAAATGGGTGGAAGCGGTTGCACTCCCCAACTATGAATCATGTAGTGCCACTGCATTCTTGAAAAAACACATCTTTTCTTTATTTGGCATGCCACGTGCTATCATTAGTAATGATGGGTCATATTTTTATAATCGTTTATTCAAAAGTCTACTTGAGAAGTATGGAGTGAAACAAAAAGTGGAACCACCTTATCATCCACAAAATAGTGGACAGGTTGAGGGGTCCAACAGAGAAATCAAGTCCATCTTGGCAAAGACAGTATATGCCAATAGGACTGATTGGTCAAAAAACTTAGATGATGCATTATGGGCATACCACACAGCTTTTAAGACCTCTATTAGTACTTCCAATTCTCAGTTGGTTTATGTCAAGGCATGTCACTTGCATATTAAACTTGAACATAAAGCACTATGGGCTTTGGAAAAGCTGAATTATGAGTGGCAAGATGCAGCAAAGTCGAGGATGAACAAGATGAATGAGTTGGATAAACTCTGACTCTGGGTGTATGAAAGTTCTACACTTTACAAAGAAAATATGAAGTTGCATAACGATCGCAAGATTGAATAAAGAATCTTCGGAAAAGGTGACTAGGTATTGCTCTAAAACTCAAGGCTTCTCTTATTTTAGGTAAGTTGAATTCTAGATTGTATGGTCCCTTTACTGTGCTATGAGTGTTCCTGTATGGTACTTTGGAATTGAAGCGGGATGGTGAAGCCTCGTTCAAGGTGAATGGGCAAAGAGTAAAGCATTAAACAGGTAAGACTGAGGAAATTAATGTGATTTTTGAGTGGACCATGATGAATTCTGAGTAACCAAGGCAATTATGTCATGTCGTGACATTATATCAAGTGTTGCATGGGAGGAAACCTATGACGCTAGTTGGTGAAATGTAGTAACCAACTTAGCCATATTGTGTCGCGGCATTAAATCAAGCATTGTGTGGGAGTCAACCCATGTTTTGTACTTATTTATTTATAGTGTAATATGTTTGTTCAGTTTCTAGGACTAAAGATTACAGAAAAGAGATAGAAATTCAATTAAGGTAGGTCATACGAACTTTTCACGAGTCGTGTCTTATGGCAACGACTCAAAGGTAGGAGTCGTAAAGACTTGGAGTTGATTCAAATCTAGGTTGGAGTTTCTGAAGTGTTTATGACTCTTAAAATGAGTCGTACCCTCTAGGTATGAGTCGTCACCTTGAGTTTTATCGACTTTAGAACCCAGGTAAAGTTCTAGGTCTTTATGAATATAGTAAAAGACCCATAATCCTCGGTATGACTCGTACACAGGACTTGTAACCAAACTTACCAGGTGATGACCGGTGAATTTACCACTTATTTGTACTCAACATTTGCATGCATTACTATGATTTAAACATATAAATGAGAAAAAATTATGGTTTAATGCTCTAATCTCTACATCTTGCATGCATACAGGTGGTAAGAATAAAAAATATAAAATCAAGCTTAAAAGGATAAAAAAGAGAATTAGAGGTGCAAAAGATGGAAAACCCTACACAAAAAACCAGTCTCAAAAACCGCGATCACGGTGGGATGGCTGCGATCACGTCCAATCAAGCTTAGTTGGATGAACATGATCATGGTCATTAGTAGGTGATTGCAGTAGATGTGATCACAAAAATATTAGCGTGATCGCTGCCTCATAGGTTCAATGATCAAGGGAAATTCTGTAAAGTGACATAGTTGATTCCCACTCCCATATAAGGCACAAATCTTTTTCCTCTTTGGACATTATTGAATTGGGTAGATTGAAAATTAAAAATATGGTGAAGCCTGGAATTTGAGGAACATTTATGTATTTAAAATTTCAATTTGATTTTGGTGAAACTGAACTGCAAAGTGGAGATTCTCCTTATTTTCCATTTCCATGGATGCCATGAATAAATCTTTAAGTATATTTCTTTTTCTTTAGTTCAAACGTAGCTAAGTTTTCTTGTCTTGGAAATATATTGAACAAAGGTACAAGTATGTGTGGGTTATGTTATATTTGTGTGTATGTTAGATTGTAGAATATGAGTTTCACTATTGCTTAGTTTAATTAGTTAGGATTTGTGGGTTAAAGGCCCAAATACCAAAAATGGGTTTGTGGTTGAAACCTGATAGGTGATATTTTTACCACTCATTCATACTCGTTATTCATGCACAATGCCTTTATTTGAATGCATAAATGAGACAAACTTGTGGTTAAATGCACTAATATCCACTCGATGCAGATAAAAAAGATGAGGTCAAAAGATGTGGATCGGAGCTTAAAATAATAAAAAGGAAGCATAGAAAAGTGCAGTTGAAGATCTGGATTGCATCAGCCCCGATTACCACAACTGTAGTCCTCTAGCTGCGGTGGCGGTCTGTCAAGATGGTCAGAGCAACGCGATCACACAGGTGCGATCGCAGTTAAATACAAGCAATCGTGGATTGAGGAAACTAGTACAAGGTCAGAATTGTAAAATGCCATGGACAAGGCCCAAATCATATATAAGAAAAAACCCATTATTCTTTGAGTATTGCTTGTCTCATAATATAGTTTTGAATTCTAAGCTTGAAACCTTAATAAGGAAAGTATGTAATCAACTTTGGAGACTCAAATTTCTTAGTTTCATATTGATGAATGAATGCTTTGGTTGACCCACATGGTATATCTCTATTTACTTTCTTCATGAGTAGCTAAGTAATATAGTCTTGGGATTATGTTGAATTAGTATGTAATTGTATAGGGGTATTGTTGTGTTTGTATGGATTTTAGTTTTTAAGAATGAATTTCACCATTTCCTGAGCTTATGAGTTGGGATATGACGGGTGAAAACGCCAAATTTCCAAATAGATTTGATGGGTCAAAACTCCAAATTTCAAAATGGGTTTGATGGGTGAAAGCTCCAGGCTCTAGAAACTTTTTTTCATCCTATAAAGAGGGGCTTAGGTGAATAATAGGTAACCTATAACATCCTTGAAAGAGGGTTATCGGGAGACAAGCCAATGGTGAACAACTAAGCTTGTGATTTCCTACCCTTTGCAATCTTAGAACAAGTGTTTAGGAAGTGTAAATCATGTCAAGAGCATCATCCTAGAAATAGGGATACTTGGTTGAGATTTTGGGTGGTTACATAAAATCTATACTTATTAGATGCTTGAAAGAGCCAATGGGTGAAATCATTGTGGTTTGATCGAAAGAATGACCTCAATGATATTCAACCTAGCCTATCCATTACTTAACAACCAAATCCCATGATAAACCAAAATTATCCCACATACATTACCTCTAAGGACATATAATCCCAAGATTCCTAAAAACTTTGAATTTAGACCAAGGATAGCATTCACTCCGTATTGGTTAAAGTTTGTGTGAAGAATTTTCAACAAATTCGCCCCATTTACTTATACATGTTGTTTCCATTAGCATTCCAGGTAAACTTATAGTAACGTGAGTACCCATAGGTTGGAAGTCTATATCATTCACTCCTCAAGATTTGACCCTAATTTATCTTAGGTTACTTGACAATGATCATCTCACCCTTCAAATATGGGAGTGAGTTAAGCATCATCAAAATGGCGTCGTTGCTAGGGAGTGAAATATAGATTTCACTTGTATGGTGCTATTCTTACTTGGGAATACCCGGAGTGGGGTAATTTACTTTATTTGTTGCTTTTGACTATTTTATAGGTGATCGAATTATAAATATAGCAATGAGAGATAATGTAAGTAATTTTGGCCTCTTTGATGTTCCACTAAAAGATGAGGGCTACTTGAATGAAGCACGGCAAACAAGTGCTATCAATATCCCACCAGCCAACGGAAATGGTGTGTTTCATGTGACTAGCGTTATGCTACATATGTTACAAATGAAAGGATTATATGGGGGTCAAGCATATGAGGACCCAAATGTTCAATTGAAAAACTTTGTGGAAGGGTTTGCGCCATTTAACATAGCGCATATTACACAAGAATCCATCCAGCTTTGACTCTTCTTATTTTTACTTATAGGCGAGGTGGTTTTATGGATCCGATCACTTCTACCTAGCTCAATCACCTCTTGGGAGGAGCTCACCATGGTGTTCCTTGATAGACACTCCCCACCATCAATGTAGCTTCAAAAGCGGGATGAGATTGTAAAATTTCAGCATTTAAATGGAGAACCATTGTTTGAAGCATGGGAGAAGTTTAATGGAAAGCTAGCCTAATTCCCAAATCATGAGGTCCCGGATAAAATGGTCCTTGAGATTTTCTATAGAGCTCTTGACCCATTGAAAAAGATAGTTGTGGATAGTGTGGCGGGTGCCTCTATTGTAAAATTACATCATATTATGGCTTTTCGATTGATAGGTAAAGTATCCAAACAAAACTGGGGGTGGCACACTCGTGATGCCAATGCTCTTAAAACCCTTCTACTACCTCTGTGGTGACCAATGAGCAAAGAAAAAGAAAAGAGGAAAAGGAGGAGAACATGGCTAAGATGATAACCCAGCTTGAGCGTCTAATGAAACATGTTATGGAAGTACCCGCAAAAGCGGTAAATATCATAACATCGAAGCCTTATGAAGAAGATGATGAATAAAAGAAGTTGGATGAAGAAATTCAGTATTTGGAAAACTAATCGGGGCTTCCCGCCCCGCCTATCAAAGCAAGGCGTGAATCAAGGTTAGATGGATCGAGACTGAGATAGGAGATAAGGAACGTGACTATAACTGATACGTTCCTCCTTATGATAGGGCTAAGGACAAGGGTTCAAATACCATTGACCCTGATAAGTTCAAGACTAAATATGTTTTGGCATGAATCTTGAGTAGAGTTGAAGGTACGGAAAAAATGCTCCGTGAGTTAAAGGGCAACTTCTCTGTACTCTCCCAAATGGTGTTGTCACACTCTACCTCCTTCAAACAATTGGAGACCTAAGTCAGGAAAATCTCCATACAAATAAATGCAAGAGCTAGAGGTGGACTTTCGAGTGACATAATTGCTAACCCAAAGAATGAAGCACAAGTCCTAGAAATTGTCACTACAAGTGGGAAAGCACTTGAAGATCCCTCTAGAGGAGAGGTAAGTGAAAATATTCCCAAGGCCAAGGCAAAGTAGGTGACACCTGAAATAAGGAAATAAAATGATAGGAAAGAGCCAGATAAAAGCGATGAGGAAGTGGTCGAAGTTGAAAAGCCTCAAGGAGAAGCGAAGCCAACCATCCATGTTCCTCCTCCATTCCCTCAACGGTTGCATAAAAAGGAAGAGAGTGAAAAATTGAGAAAATTTATGGCAAAACTTAGCAATCTTTACATAAATATCCCACTACTTAAAGCAATTCAAGAGATTTCAGGATATTCTAAGTTAATAAAGAATTTAATATCCAAGAAAAAGCTCGTTGAGGGTGATACCATCCAAATTACTCATGTGTGTAGTGCTATCATGGATAGAAAAGTTGCGGAAAAGAAAAATGACCTCGGAGCATTCAATATCCCTTGAACCATTGGTACTCATGAGCTTTCAAAAGCTCTTTGTGACCCTAGTGCAAGCATCAACCTAATGTCGTATGTCATCTATTGGAAACTTGGTTTTGGAAACTCCAACACAAACCTCAATGTTACTTTTAATGGTGGATCGGTCCATAGAAAGGTCGATGGGTATATTGTTTAATGTCCTCGTGAAGGTGGATAATTCATTCTCCCAATGGATTTCATTGTATTGGATTATGAGATGGACCAAGAGGTGCCTATCATTCTTTGTCGTCCCTTCTCTGCCACCGGGAGGGCCATTTTAACCTAAAGTTGGGGAAAATAAAATTTTAGGTGCAAGAGGATAAGGTATCATTTAATATTTGCAAGTCAAAGAAGCAAACCTCAGAGCTCCAAATGGTATTCATGGTGGATGTTGAAAATGAAACAGTGAAAGATAAAGGGTTGGAAGACCCAAGGTGAGATTGAAAGAAGAAATACATCATGCCACAATGATAACTAAGACGCTAGGTGAGAGAAAACCCATAAATGCCATGAGAGTGGCTTTTATCCATTTCTGTTATGTTCTCATAGTGTAGATGTTGTTACTTTTTTTGCATTTGAGTAACCCATGCATTTGTCGCACTTTGGATTTCATTGAATGAGCATTGAAAGGGTAAAGTGTGAAAGTTTACTTTGAAAATCCGAGCAGGAAAATTCAGTGAAAATTAAGTAAAATACTGAACAGCGGATAATAGGGAAACAAAAACAACTCTCAGTTATCGTGATCGCAGCCACTGGGCACGATCACAGCTACATGGAAGCCAACAGTTGTGATCCCTGACCGTGGTCGCAGTCATAAAAACCCTAGTCTCCTTCATTTCCCTCACACTCTCTTTTCAAGATTTTACTCTCAAATCTAAGCTTCATTGTTGGACAAGTTGTAAGCTCTCGATCATCCTCCTTGCACATTCCTCTTGTATCATAACTCGAGTAGATGACATGAACCCTTGCTTTCATTTTGGAAAATATGCCATTGAGTTCATGATTAAGAATGGGTCTAAAGTTTTCATTGCTATGCTTTATATGTTGTCATTCTTATTATTGTTGTGGTATTGGTTGCTTGATTGAGGTGTACACACAAGTGGGGAAACCTTGAGTACCCAATAGTGTGTATGGTAGAGAAATGTGATATATACAACTTGTGTTTGATAAATTGTTCGAATAAACTTTTAATAGTGAAATTTACCTTTGAAAGCCACATTCACACACACCAATAGCATTGTTCACATGACCTTCATTTCCACCCATATTGTAGAACATGCTAGTAGTCTAGAATTAGGAAGAAGTTGCTGACATGGAACTAGCCTCAGGTGTTGCGATCGCATTCATAGACCGTGACCTCAGTAACACGGACGTGGCTCTTATCCCTTTATCGTGGTAACTAAGGACAGGCTCCTATCATATCAAAAAATCCTATACTCCTAAATTGCTAGCCAGGCAACCCCAAGCACCTAGTCCAACCAAAATTAATGATCAATCTAGCATAGCTTGCATGATTCGACTGACTTTGAAAGATATAATGTGTTTTTAGTGCTTTCAGGACAACCTCATGGATAAATTTGATCATATCAGATTTATGGCACCCGAATACCACACTCACTACTACAGTGATCTTTCAAGAACAAGTTGTTGTTAGAAAGAAGAATTTGTTTAGTGAATGTACCGGAGAAGCTACCAAATTTTCAAGACAAACATGACGCCATAGGGTGGAGATTCTTTTCCTCGGATCCATGCCTTGCAAATGAGCAATGGGTCCATAAATTATATGCAAATATCAGTGAAGTATATTTCTCAAACCCACTCAATGTGATTGTAAAGATATTGGGAAAGCCAGTGAAAGTTGGGGCTATGGAAATCAATAATGTTTATGGACTCAAGAAGGCAGACATTGGTAGGAAAAAAGGTATAAATTGGGGAATTGGTTGGCATAACGGCTATGTCCCGGAAAGAAAGTCTTATGGACAAAAACTAAAAGAAACATCTCCATGAATGATTTCACTTTTGAGAGTCGGATATGGTTACACATCATTTGTAGCTGAGTGTCTCCTTGCACTCACATGATGGGAGTTCTTGAACTACATTCTTGGATGGTTTTTTGTATTTCAATATGGCACCCCTTTGGATGTTGGTCAACTTGTGGTCAATAAAATAGATTATTTCAAAAACCATGGTGGTACAAATCTCTATTACCTTTTTTTGATTACCAAGTTGTTTAAGAGAGCAGGGGTGGAAGGATATGCTAGTGATACATGGGTGTGTCCTAGTGCCCCCATCTACCCGTTGAAGATTCGAGGAGAGGGAGCACCGGGAAAAAGAAAGAAAAGAAAGATCAACTTGGAAGAGCCGACATGTAGTGAACCTGAGCCTCATAGGCCAACCACCATGGGACCTCTTGAAGAGATTAGAAGTAATAGTATAACCATTAAATAGCTTGTAACTAGCTTGCCTCAAGGGGCTGGAGAGTCCTCCTTCATCCATCACTCGTATGTGTTACGTGCCAATTATGATGAGTACAAAGTAGACCAAAAGAAGTAAAAATCTACTTTCGATCAGCTTGACGAATCCTACTCCTCTTTGGCAGCATCACACCTAGATCTTTAGAGCGCACATAAAAAGACGATCACTGGGGAGAAAAAGAAGGATGAGTTCTTTACCAAGATATGGAAAAAGGTAAAAGGTCAATGGAAGGTTCTGAATCCCCGAAGCAGGCTTCCTACTTCTTGGGTGGACAATGATAATGAGACCCTGGACGAGTGGTCAGACCTTGGGGAGGATAGTGATGATGTAGGGTCTGCGAGTGATAGCAGCCTTTGATACAGTTTCAGGGAGCACCCTTATCTCTTCTATCCTTGATTATTTATGTAGTGGGGACACTACTACCTCGTTAGTTAAGGGTGTGTCTTTGTTCATGACACTACCAGAAATTAGGTCAATGGCGACGGTTGTAAAACCATTGCAATAGACTAAAAAACCATACCATAGACCTATCGCAATGGTTCTGCAAGTGTCTCATAGGTGGGCATTATGATAGGTCTATGGCACAACCATCGCCATAGGTCGAGCTATGGTGACGGTTTCTGACAACCGTCTCCATAGATAAACCTATTACGACAGTAATTTTTTGACTTATTAGGACGCCTATTTTCATCTATTGCAACGGTTACGAACCTTCACAATAGATGTTATTGCAGCGATTGTAATCGTTGCAATAGCATCTATTGCGACGCTTTTTTTATTCTATTGCAACGCTTTTTGTCTACCTATTACAACTATTTCATTATTTATTGAAACACCTATTTTCATATTTTGCAATGGTTACAAACCATTGCAATAGATTTTATTGCAACGACATTAAATTGTTGTAATAGCATCTATTGTGACGCTTTTATTATTTTGTAGCAATGGTTTTTGACTACCTATTGCAATGGTTTATTGATTTATTGCAACAAAAATTGCCACATGTTATTAGATTGAAGTGATTTTTATAACGTCGTATTAATATAAATTTTTATTTACATAAATAATAAACTATAACACAATATATGCAGTCACAAAACAAGTCAAAATACGAAACAAGCTAGTAATTTAAACCTAAAAGTAAAATGTAATCAAGTCCAAATGATTAGTTAAGTTTTTACATACAAGCAAGTTCAAGTCGAGATAAGTTTCAAAAAATTCAACACAAAATTATTGATATTAGAGCATTTATCCACAACCCAAAAATCTTCTCAAGTAAGGTCAATGTCTTCATCATTTTCTTCATCTCTTTCTTCATTTTGGACACCTATAAAAAGAGAACAAATAATAAAAATTAGCACTTAAATGACAACATAAAAAGGACTATTCCACAACAAAATAAGTACATAAACCACATGTAAGTTATCTAGTGAAAGGCAAATCAACCAATCATGGTTAGAAAGAAATACAAACATCCAAATGTGAGATGATAAAACTTAAAGAATAACTGGAATTGCCAAAAGGGAAAAACGCCAAGGATTACTAATAAATAAATCAAGATGCCACATATCTAATTGCTTAAGTTCTTAGATGTGTAGTTTACACAACTAAATTTGACATCAAAGCAGATTTTGAACATTTTTAATATAAAACGAGATTAGGTTTCTAGATGGCACTTGGAATCCGATGTTTAAGTGAATTAATTGATCGTTACTTCAGACTAGAACTTATTAGTATCTTCAAGAACAAGGATCAGTGAATTAAACAAGTTATCTAGATGAAAATCCATTCACTAAATTTGTCATCACTTATCTAGCATGAAGCAGCAACAAGTGAATCTTATGAACCAACTCATTCACAGGTTCATATAACAGAATTAGAAAATTCAAACGTCCCAAAGGAAAAATGCCACAAACCTCCTTAATCACTCATTCAAAAAAGTCCACTTCTATGAGCTCCCTATCCTTCTCGGCTAAATCTCCTATTATACGACCAATACCAGCACCCAATTCCAACATGGATTTCCCTTAATATGACGGGAGCAATGAAAACACCTACATAACAAATCACAAATAGTTTAGTGGATTGGCCAATACAGTTTCTCATAGCACATCTTATGAATTCACAAAATGAACCATAATAAAATGATAATACAACTTTTTTGAGAAATGAACTCAAAGTTCATAACCTCCAACAGAGAGGTCGTAATAACCAAATCATCAATCAAATCTATAAATAACCGCCACGCATAACCATAGAACTTAGTTAACGTTAGTTTGTTTTGGATCAAAATCCCTCTGCCAATTAGTGAAGCTCTAATTCCCTATGCAAATAAGCTTCATATTTTTGTATAAGTTGCATATAATATACATGATTAGCATTATCATTTCAGAATAAGCCTCCAATAAACATAATTAAGAACTAAGTTGAATGCATCAGAAAAATGCTTGGTAACAATGTGTCAAATAAAATTACTAGGCGAAACTCATTGAAAATTTATCAGAACCAACTTATTTGCCAGTTCTCACACTAGGACACTAGTGCGTCCAAATTGTGATTTGACCCCTAAATGCTCAACTTACAACCCTTCTGTTATTTTTTCTTCTTTATTTTCTGACCAGTTAACCATCAGTATTCTAGAATACTTTATCTAATGAACCCTAGAAAAAGGCATGAAATAGTAGTAGATAGCCAATCTTGATCCAAGATTTGTGACTAATACAGAGGACAGAGATTTGCATTGCACACAATAGACCCTTGTGATCTAATATTTCCCCAGACCTCACTTAGCAGGAGTTTAGTGCATCCGGTTTTCCTTTTTAGAGGACAAAGACTTGCTACTAAGGGGTTGCAAGCAAAGCCCCCCCCCCCCCCCCCCCTCTCCACACACTTTTGGTAGCTGGGAGGAACCAATCCAGTGTAGATTAATTAGGTTCCACACTCAAACTAAGTATGAAACTATAACATCAACAAGGAACATGGAAAAAAATTATACAGAAAGAATCATATATACCTCATGCCTATCCTCTTTATCAAGATCAGATGCTTCAAGATCATGCACATACATCATTGTCGTAAATTTAAGTCCAGCAGTTTGCTCGATCCAATAACTCTTTTGAATATCATGCTCTTGTCCTATTACTACACACAAATATAAATACAAATACAAAATAATCAAATACAAGATAAATTCTTGACTAAATTATTGCTTCTAGAAAGAAGGAACCATAACAAGAACACTGTAATGATAATCCAGAGAAACGAATTATTTCAGTATCAGCAACAAATAATCTGATATGAAATAACACAGATTTGGTAACATAGTTTTTTTCCCATGATTAGATAACATATCCAATACTTGGATTTAGCAACATTATCCGATGTATGGAGTATGCCTTGTGGGGATTCTGTAGCAAGCTTAGCAACCTTTTTATACTTGGTTTAAGCAAACAACTTTTAGCCTAAGTAGTATCTATCTCTTAGCTGTTGGTTAAATATTAGTTTGTTGTAAAGTTATAAGGTTGTTTACTAATATAAGGTTATTTACTTAATGGTGGTTATAAGGTTAAACGTTGGTCATTAAGGTTATAAGGTTATAAGGTTAAACAAGGTTGTTAAGGTTATAAGGTTATAAGGTTAAATAGTAGTCGTTAAGGTTATAAGTTTATTTACTAATATAAGGTTATGAGGTTAAATGGTGGTTGTTAAGGCTATAAGGTTATAAGGTTGTTTACTAATATAAAGTTGTTTACTTAACGGTGGTTATAAGGTTAAACGATGGTCGTTAAGGTTATAAGGTTATAAGGTTAAACGGTGGCCATTAAGGTTATAAGGTTATAAGGTTGTTTACTAATATAAGGTTATAAGGTTAAACGGTGGCTGTTAAGGTTCTAAGGTTCTAAGGTGAAATGGTGGCCGTTAAGGTTATAAGGTTGTTTACTAATATAATCGAAGCAGATCCAACAACTGAGGTGTGTGCAGAAAAGCTAAACCATATCTAAGATGCAACAAGATTTAAAGATAAGAAGACACATGAAAAATATGAACCATGCGATGAACATTCCGAGAGCTACAGAAAGCTGAGAAGCATAGCCAGGCTCAGTGACACTAAGGAGCCAGAGGAATCAAGAGAATTCAATCCACGACCACCAAATTTCTTACCACTGGAGCCAGAACCAGATGCAGAGAAAGTGGATCTGAAGCATCAGATGATGGATGTCAGAAAAAATGCAGAGGACTGGATGCTTGATTTTGCACTACGATGAGTATTGGACAAACTTGCACCAGCTCACAATAGAAAGGTTTCATTACTTCTGGAAGCTTTTGAAATAGTCACTCTAACATCTAAATAGGAAACTCATCTCAGGTGTAGTGCTGCAGCATTTGCACATCCTAGACCAAAATTATAGGAACAATTAGCTTAGTTGACTCAGCGGGAAGCTAGTTAGAATTACAGGAACAATTGGCTCATTGCTCATAAGTCACAACCCTCCAACATGTGCAAGATTTCAGCTTAAATGGCATTAAAGAAATTGATAGGTATTAGATGGTGGAATACCTCTTCATGGATTCTGAAGTAATTTATAATAGAACTTGCTGTTGTGTTTGTTTCCTGGGGATGATGCCTATCCATACTTCAGTATTGTTGTGAAAGGTTTTATGTACTTTAATCTATGGCTTTATCACAATCATCAATCGTGCACTAAGAATAATGCAAACACTAACTGTTTTATATATGTGGAAGAAACAACTGCATATCAGCCACAGTAGTTATTATCATAAACTTTTAGCCTTTTCTCCTAAAGATTACCTAGTTACAGATACAACTCTCTCATGTTTTCAACTGATCATTCTTTATTACCCATACTTTTTTTATCCTAAGAAACATTCATTAAGGTATTACAAATAATAATACCTTGATTGATACACTCATAGAAGAGAGGCCGGTGGTAAAAGGGAGAAGGAAATTAATGCGTGAAAGCATAAAAAGTAGTAGAAACGTTAATAAAGAGCCTTAATCGAACAAAAATAACAAGCGTATAATAGGTCCATAGATATACTCTCGTTAATGCTTCTTAACCGATGTTGGTAGTTGATGTAGATTCCTTCAAAGGAACATGGAGATATTAATTCTTTTAAAAGTTCACTCCAACAACAGCAAGCTAAGCAGCAGCTTCAGCAACATAGCAGCCTGTAGTTGACAACAGCAAGCATCTATGTGCAATAGAGATGCAGTCTGCAGACAATAACAACATTCTAATGACCTCTCAGACCATAAATTTCAAAAACAACACAATAATAACATACCCAGTGTATTCCCACATAGTGGGGTCTAGGGAGGGTAGAGTGTACGCAGACCATACCACTACATCAGATGAAGTAGAGAGACTGTTTTTGATATACCCCAACTCTAATAGTACTCTACCAACTTCGTTATTCAAAGCACTTCGCAATTACTCTTCATGCCTTTTTTTCTCAAAATTAGAAACTCTGATTTACAGTACTTTAAAATCATGCTTGATACGTGTGGCCAACACCTATATGGTATTTTTTACCCTCAAAATCCATCTGTACAAGCATGTAACCATGTTTGAGAAACTACTTATATCCTACCTACTTATTAGCAAACAAATTGAAGTTTAAATCTTCAGGTACAAACAATAGACTTCTCATCTTCCTGTAATTTTTTTATGCCTTCTTGGTACTTCTAATTAATAAAATAGCTTACCTATCCCAAAAAAGTATCAACAAACCAACTTACATTAAAGAACGAATAGAAACAAAGAAGAAAAAAACAATTCCAACTACCTTGAGTACCCTTTGAGTAGAATTAAAAAAAGGAAAAAAATGGAGACATACCCAACATTAATAACATTACACCAAAATAAAAATATCTAAGGAATATAATCCAATCAGATTCAAAGAAAAGATTTAGAGAAAGCAAAGCCTTCTGGTAGTTAAACCATTAATTAATCAATAGAATAAAGTATGTAAATATAACCAACCTTAAGTGCATATGACCGAGACTTGTCAGAAATAGGACAGACCATCGCTTGACGTGGCCTAAGCCAGAAAGTCTATTTTCCCTTGAAATACTCTCAAAGAATAGCGAACATATGGTCAACTGATCCAAGGATCGCTCTATGCATCCTAACTGGTCTCTCTCTCTTGCTTTCATCTTCTGCTGAGTATGATAGGTTGAACCATTGAGGGAGTTACTACACAGTAAACCTTTTTTTCTATTATTTTTATTTGAACATCACACCCCTTTCCGTGCGGCCCTTTCCTAGACCCTACTAGCGTGGGATGCTTTGTTCACCGGGTTTCCCTTTCATTTCCTATTAGACCATAAATATTGGCATCAAACTAATATTATTATAAAAATTAGTTTGGAGTACATTTGCTTTTATGATTATCAAAGAACAGTGAGTATGACAAAAAGAACTGGTCCGTGTTTGACAAAACCATATTAACATGAATTGCTTAAAAACTAATGTTTTACAACAGAATATCAATCCTTTCTTCATACTTCTCTCATTGCATAAATTTCACCCCATCCAAACTTCTTTACCATGTAACCAACCTTCTTTACAGTTTCTCCTTCCTTTCATTACCAAGCATTCAATTTTGACACATCCTACACTAACCTTATTGTAAGAAAAGTAGCAAAAAGCTTGAAACTTTATTACATCAGCAGTCAAACTTTCACTTAATATGAGCTCCTCTTAGTTTAAATTAACTAATGGTAAAATAAAAATCATTAGCTATCAAAATTTACTAAGACATGGACACATTATTACTATAGTTTTTACCAATGTTCACGCAATCAAATGAATCCAACAATAAAATGTTCTCGAAGGAGAAGAAAAACTCTAAATCCCCAAAAATTAGGTCAAAGAAGTAGAACAATACACTAACCTTAAAATCCCCAAATTGAAGTGCAAATTTAAGAGAAATTGAAGTGGAAATGCGGTCTGAATATTCCTCGCACCAGCAAAAAAATTTTTGAAGCGGTACCAGTAAATTCCACAAAGCTCACTACAATCGTAGTAATTGTAGCGATTGTAGCGAAGAGAACCCTAATCCCCTAATCGATTGATTGTCCTTGTAGCGAGTGTAGTGAAGAGAATCTAATTTCCCTAATCAATTGATTATCATTGTAGCGATTGTAACGAAGAGAAGCCAATTCCCTAATCGATTGGCTATCATTGTAGTGATTGTAGCGAAGAGAAGCCGATTTCCTAATCGATTGATTTTCGTAGCAATCGATTGATTCCCTAATTGATTGGTTCCCTAATCATAGTAAAATATATTTTTAAAGGTTCATTAACCTAATAGAGAAACAAAGAGAGAGAGAGAAAAGTAAAAGATAAGAAAGAAGAGAGAGAAGTCGTCTGTTTTCTTTTTAGGCGAACTTATAAAATTTTTAGTTAAAAAATGGAGGGAATAAAATAAGTGCTGCTATAGCTTATTTTATTTATCAATTGCAACGCGTATTATCAAATGTAACGGTTATATTCTAAAATTATAGCTAATAGAATAATTTTTTTTTGGCAACACTTGGAACTATCGTAATAGACCACCTATTGCAACGCTTTATTAACCGTCATTTCCAGTAGTGTGACATTAGGGTATGTATAAAGTATATTTTCACATATTTCTCGACTCCTTTGGATAATCCTTACCTCTAGTTTTATTTGAGTTGTCAGGCACTCTGATGGTACCCATATTTGCTTAGACTAGTTATTTGTTTTTGTTAGTTGGCTATTTTAGTTTGAATTACACTAGATAATTCTTGCCATCATGATTGGATTTCTATTAGAAGGTGTAGGGGAAATGTGAGTGCCCGTGGCATTGAAGCTATAGAATGCAAGGAAAGTCTGAGTACTTGTAGTATTAATAATTTGGGATCACATCCATATCCATTGGTGAAGTCTGAGTAACCATATGGGTAGTTAGCCTGCACTAAGATTCACAATGTAAAACTATAGCTTGAGTTGTTTCCATATTTAACAAATTATGTGTGGTGCAGATACAAAGGAAATAAACCCCTCCGTCCAAAAATTTTTACAAAATTTAAAGGCATGGACTTGAGCAGCTTTGTAATGACATTTTCCTTTTTTTTCAACGACACCGAGAATTGATGTTAGAAAGTTAATGAATACCCCATATTTATCTCGAATAGGTTGAACGATTGAACCCTCTTGATGGTACTCGCATGCCATGTATGTAAGGTTGATTATCTTTATCTCTTATGTACTTATGCTATTTAGAACTTTCCCCTCTAGTATTTCATAGATAATTTAGATTTTACTTGATTGGAGAAATGATCTTAGGCCATATTTGTGATTTGGTACCCAATTTAAGCCTAAAAAGCATACTCTTGCATAACTATAATCCCTCGTACCCTCTTCGATCCTTTGGACCTTTCTTTGACAAACACATTACAAGCCATGAACCATTTTTTTATTCCTCTTTTGAACCGTAACTTTCTTGAACTTGAGAATGTAATTAGAGTCAAAAAGCCTAAGTTGGAGGTGAAAAAGATTGAAGGAAGAAAGTTTGGTTCCACAAAGGGTTAATGTATGCCTAATGTGCCAAAGTTTTGAAAATAAGTGAATATAAGAGGAAAGGACCCAACAAAGAAAAGATAGATTTGACATTGTAAGAAAGTAAGATAAAAGAAGTTGGCCGAGCAAAGGAAGCAAATAGTAGGCATGGTAAAAGAAAGAAAGCAATGAGTGGCCCATAGTTATGGAGAAAAAGAGAGAACTTTTAAAAATATGATGTAGGTGTTCAAGGAAGAGTGTAGACATGTTGTTTCTAAAATGATATCCTATCCTACCCCAACCCTATGTTACAAGCTTAGAAAGTCCTATGATATCTCCAATCACTTACCTTTTTGTAATGGCGATTGAAAATTAGGGTAAGCCTATGGAATGGTTCTTGATAATATGGAGAATTTATTGAGAGTGTGAGGGATTGCACTTAAAGTTCCTTGTTGCATAATTAGTAACTAGGTGTGTGAAATTTTTCTTTCTCGTAAGGAGGCATGTAAGGTAGTTCAGGTGGGTGATTTTGTCATCTACCACACAATGAGGTAAATGAGGGTATAGCATCAAGTCATTCTTAGAGTGTTATTAGTTGTTACATAGTTGCTCTCCAAAGTCTATTGCATCCTTCGCTATGCCACTTTATAATGAGGGGAATGGTTAGAAACTTATTTACCCATGTTTAAAAAGCTTTTAGTGGTGGCACTCAAGTTAAGTCATCATGATCATTGACAGATAGAATGAGGGCACATATTGTCTCATAATACAAGGGTGATGTTGCTCGATGACAAGCAAAGTATTAATTTCGGGGTATTGATGAGTAGTGTTTTTACCACTCATTCATACTCGTTATTCGTACACAATGCATTGATTTGAATACATAAATGAGATAAACTTGTGGTTAGATGCACTAATATCCACTTGAATCAAGTAAAAAGTTAAGGAGATAAAAAATATGAATTGGAGCTAAAAATGATAAAAAGGAAGCATAGAAGAGTTAGTTGAAGACCTGGATTCATCAGCCCTGGTTACCGCAATTATGGTCCTCTAGCTGCCGTTGCGGTCAGTCAAGATGGACAGAGAATGCATTCATAAAATCTAACTGTGGTCGCAGTAAAATATACATGATTGCAGATCAGTGAGAACTGGTACAAGGGCAAAATTATAAAATGTCATGGACGAATCCAAAATCATATATGACCAAAAACACTTTCTTCTGTGGGTATTGCTTGTCTCATAATATAGTTTTGAATTCTAAGCTTGAAACCCTAATTGGGCAAGTGTGTAATAAACATTGGAGACTCAAATTTCTTAGTTTATTGTGGAAGAATGAATGCTATGGTTGACCTACATGGTATATCTCTATTAACTTTCTTCATGAGTAGCTAAGTAATATAGTCTTGGGATTATGTTGAATTAGTGTGTATTTATCTGTGGATATTGTTGTATTTGCATGGATTTTGGTTATTGAGTATGGATTTCAGCATTGCTTGAGCTTATGAGTTAGGAATTGATGGGTAAAACTCCAAATTTCCAAATGTGTTTGATAGGTGAAAGCTCCAAACTTTAGAAACCCTTTGTCATCCTCTAAAAAAGGACTTAGATGAATATTAGGTAACCTATAACATCCTCGAAAAAGGGTTATCAGGGGACCAGGCAATGGTGAACAACTAAGCCTATGATTTACTACCCTTTGCAATCTTCGAAATAAATGTTTAGAAAGTGTAAATCATGTCAAAATCACCATCCCAGAAATAGGGATGCTTGGTTGAGGTTTTGGGTGGTTACATAAAATCTACACTTATTAGGTGCTCAAAAGATCTAATGGGTGAAATCGTTATGGTTTGTTCAAAATATTGACCTCAATGATATTTGACCTAGCCTATCCATTACTTAACAACAAAATTCCTTGATAAACCAACATTATCCCACATGCGTTACCTCTAAGGAAACATAATCCCAAGATTTCTCCAAACTTTGAATATAGACTAAGGATAGCATTCACTCTGTATTAGATAAAGTTTGTGTGAAGAATTTTCAAAAAATTCCCCCCATTTAGTTATACATATTGTTTCCATTAGCATTCCTGGTAACCTTATAGTAACGTGAGTACCCATAGGTTGGAAGTCTATAGCATACACTCCTCGAGATTCGACCTGAATTTACACTAGGTTACTTGACAACAACCGTCTCACCCTTTAAATATGGGAGTGAGTTGAGTGTTATCACAAACCCCAAATTCTTCAAAGCTCACACCATCCTTGGAAGAGTGGTTTGGGTGAACTCTTGGAACCCATACCATCCTTAAAATAGAGATATGGGTGCTAAAGCAATAGTGGACAACTGATGGATGTAGTCTACTAATTTTTACTATCTTAGACATAAGGGTGATTATGAAGTTGACTATATCTTGGGTATCTTCCTAGAAATAGGGATGCCCTATTGAGGTAATACGTAATTGTAATTTTTACACTTGTTAGGTGCTCGAAAGGGTCAACAGGTGATATTCTTTAAGTTTTGTTGACAAACTATCCTCAAGGACCTTCGACCTAGCCTACGACATCGTTGATAACTAAAATTTACTCTAAATCTTCATGAACCCATGGATAAATTTCCGTAAGGTAGATATAATCCCAAGATTCTCTCATATTGGTTTGAAATCACAATTGTTGTTTTAATTCGTTGGTTTGAGTTGTTATTGACAAACTCTATACAAAACCAACCCCCAACCCCCCAATTTTATTCATCAATTTTGTTTTATTCACATTGAGGGAAACTTACTAATATTATTTAACACCCATAGGACTAGAAATCTAATTTTGTTCCTCATGTATTTGACCTTAACATAAGTTGAGCTATTTACAACAAGTGTCCTCTACTAATTTCCATGGTATAGTTGAGCATTATCAATATGGAATCATTTCTAAAGAGTGAAATTTAGTTTCCACTTATTCAGTGTTGAGTGTTACTTTGGTTATACTCATAGTGATTTTGATTTAGTTTCTTTGTTGTTTTTTATTTTTGATTAGATAATCACTACTTTCTTCGAATGATCATGAGTCAAGGCATGGATTATCTTGGTGCAGAAGAGCATGAAACTGCTAGCCTTATTGCCCCCCCCCCCGCCCCCCGAGGGAAAGAGAGTGTTTTCTATCTCAAGAGTGATCCTACAATTGCTTCACATCAAGGGAAATTTTGAGGGTCAAGCCCACGAGGACCTGAATTTGCATTTAAAGAATTTTGTAGAAGTTTGTACCCCCTTTGATATTGCACACATATCCCAAGTGTCCATCTGATTATGCCTTTTCCCGTTCTCACTGGCGAGAAAGGCGCAGCTATGGCTAAGATCTTTGCCCACCGGATCCATCACCTCATGGATAACTCTTATGGAGGTTTTCTTAAGACAATACTCTCCGCCTTTCAAGATGTTAAATTGCGGGATGAAATTATTAATTTCCACTAATTCCATTAAGAACTGTGGTATGAAGCTCAGGGAAGAATTAAGGAGAAGCTCTTGAAATTCCCTAACCATGAGATGTCAGAGAAGATGCTACTCCAAATTTTCTATAGGGAATTAGACAACCTCAACAAAGCCATAGTAGACAATGCGCATCTGTTTTATCACTCATTAAATCGGTGTATGGGGTTTCATCAAAGGTATTGGACAAGTGGAAAATTTATCAAGGGGTTGGTACATAAAGGATGCCGAGGTGGCTGTGGTGGCTACCTACTCATCCTTTGAGTGCCAAGATAGAATTTGTTAAGAGGAGGAAAGAGACACAAACATGATCAAGCTAATGTCATACCTTGAGCTCCTTACTAAACATATGTTGCGGGTCATAATTGAAAGAGTCAATGTTATAAATTTAAGAGAGGCTAGGCCATGTGAAAGGGCGGCAAAAGAAATGCTTGATAACAAGTTGAGTGTGTTACCTAAGTAATCAGAGGTTTTCCAATTTGCCTCTCAAGGGAAAGGAGGGAATCAAGGTCAGAACAATGAAATCCAAAGTATGCCACAATGTGAAAAAAAAAATGCACCAATGAAGATATTTTGGCTCGAATCTTGATTGGTATTGAGGGGACCGACAAGATTGTGAAAGAAATAAGGAGTGATTTCTCCATGCTCCATTGAATAATTGAGTCCCACTCAACCTCCATTCAACAACTAAAGGCAAAGTTGAATCAGATAACAGTGTATCTTATAGAGAGACAAAATAAAGAAATACCAAGTGGGAAGGTGACAAATATGGTCACTCGAGATGGAAAAAGTATTGGATATAACATTGAGTTTGATAATCCCAAAGAAAAAGAAGATGATAAAAAAACAAATAAAGAGGTTTCCTTAAAACATATGTAAGTCCATGAAGCAACCGATGGGCTTACAAATCATCGTGGTGATTGATGCTATTGATGGGGAGGTGACAAATCATGTTGATGTGATCTTGGTGAATCATCTTTTGGTAGGAGTGTTATGGAATTGTAAAAGGGAAGAAATGGAAGAATTTGATGAGGTGGTTGCATCTTTAATGGGACATGGATTCTATACCAAGAACACGATAAAGTTGGACCTTAATCTTAAAAATTGCGAGAGCCCACCCACTAAACCTCCATTTTTGATCCACCCAAAATTTAATTAAATCCATTGCCTCCCCATCTCAAATATATGTTCTTGGGGGATGGAGATACGTTACCTATCATCATTACAAGTGACCTTGAGCCCTATAGAATAGTGCTTGTTAGCATTGAGAGCCCTTGTGGGAGAGAGATTTTTGCACTCAAATTCCTTGTTACATAATTGATAATTTGGTTTGTAGGATTTCTTTTCTTGTGAGGAGGCATGTGAAAAAGTTGAGATAGGGGATATTATCAACTTCTGAAAAGTGAGACAAATGGAGTATAGTTGAGTTGAGGTTAAAAGAGAGTCACTTCATGAGTGTTAGTTATTGTGGCATTGTTATTCTTTAAAATCATTTGCATCCTTAAAAATTTCATTTCATAATGAGGGGTGTTGCGAAATAACTTTGCCCATATTTGAAAAGATACTTATGGTAGTAACTAATCTTTTAGTTACTGTGATCATTGGATTGTAGAAAATGGGAATAAATATGCATTGTCTCACAGTAAGAGGTGGTGTTGCTTGAGGACAAGCAAAGCTTTAAGTTGTAGGTGTTGATAAGTAGTGAATTTACCACTCATTTGCACTAAACATTCATTCACATTACTATTATTTAAACACATAAATGAGAAAAATTTGTGTTTTAATGCTCTAATGTCTATATCTTGCATATATACAGGTGATGATATGGAAAGATATGAAATCGAGCTTAAAAAGGATCAAAAAGAGGAGTAGAGGAGCAAAAGATGGAAAAACCTGCACGGAAAACCAATCTTAGAAACTCTGATCACGGTCGGATAGACGTGATTGTGGTCATTAGAGGGCAATCGCAGTAGACGCAATCATAGGAATATTGGTGCGATCGCGGCCTAGCAAGTTAATTATCAAGGGCAATTATGTAAAGTGATGTAGCTTATTAAAACTCCCATATAAGGCATAAATATTTTTACCCTTTAGACATTATTGATTTGGGTAGATTGAATATTAAAAACTTAGTGAACCTTAGAATTTGAGGTACATTTGTGTATTTAAAATTTCAATTTGAGTTTGGTGAAATTGAATTGTAAAGTGGAGATTCTCATTATTTTCCATTTCCATGAATGCCATGAATGAATCTTTTGGTATATTTCTTTTTCTTTACTTCATGAGTAGCTAAGTTTTCTTGTCTTGGGATTATGTTGAATGAAGGTGCAAATATATGTGGGTTGTGATGTATTTGTGTTTACGTAAGATTATAGATTATGGGTTTCACTATTACTTGGTTTATTTAGCCTTGTTTTGAGCACAACTTGTGTGCTTAGTGTGTTAAGGATGATATAATTGAGCTTCTAAGTGTTCAATTACATGATTACCATTTTCATGTTGTCTTTCAAACAATTTTGTACTAAATTGGGTCGCTTAGAGTTCAAATGAGAAAACTAGTGTTACTAGCTTGAGCTAGGTGTTGTTCTAGTTGATCTCGATGGATTCTAGTTATTTTAATGAGTTCCTAAGGTTATTATTGTGTAATTATGTGTTTAAAAACTTGTTTATTGTGTTCAAAGTTTAATTGAATCAAGCTAGATTCAAAACTAAGTTAACGATCAAAATGGGTAAAACTAGTTCTTAGCTTAAGTTTCTAGTTCATTGTCTTGAACGTTTTGTTGTTTTGAGATCTAATCAATGGTGTTTGATGATATATTATGCGTGGTGAGTTGATTATGATTTATATTTATTATTTACAAGCTGGAAATCAAGTGGAAACCACACCAAAAGTCTTGGGATGAAAGGCCAAATTCACAAGAAATTTTAGACGTCAAGGTGAATTCTAGTGAGGATAGGGGAATAGACCCGCGGTACGATCTCTACTATCATGGACTTACCCAAACTGTGCACACCCTATTCCCATGGTATTGAGGTCTGCTACGTGACCCGTACTCCTAGGTAATGGAAGGTCTAGCACAAATCTAATTCCCAACACGGCCAAAATCTTCCTACTATAAATAGGACATTTGAACTTGATGTCATTCACCTTGGACGACTTTGGAACTTGGAGAGGTGCTGTAAAACCCCTCAAATAGGGTTTTTATCACATTAATTATGTTTTTTTTATGGATTTTAATATGTATTCATTATCTAGATTGTGGTTATGTCCATTAGCGGCTAAAATCCCCTTTTCTGGGTTAAGGCCAAGAACATGATCACTATTGCTTGAATTGATTTGGTTTTTATTGATTATCATATTTTTTTGCTTATTTATCCTTGTTATAACTATTTTAAGGATTTGCAACCCTTATAATACATCTATTGTCATCTTTGTGAACCCGGGAGGGTGAATAAGGGGATAGAATATGGGTATAAGTAGAGCATGGTTCTTATTCATTTATAAAATAAGGGATTTTAATTCGTATCTAGGATAGGGATATACCTAGAAGACTTTTTTGGTTCACTTGTAGGATGACATCTTAATGAATCTAAATGGATTATTACTTACCCGCTCAACGATGTAGTTGTAATGTCCAGTAAGGTAGAAGATTAGAGGTCGGGAGACCATGATCATACAAACCTTGAAAATCAACAACAAAGATAAGTAATCTAACTAATGAATTTCAATAGCTTATTAATATTGTTCATGGAGCCTTAAACCCGGGTTTCTCCTTATTGATTATCCAAGTAATTTACAATTATGCACTATTTACTTTACTGTTAGTTTATAAATAAAAACTCTTTTGGTCACTCTCACATCAATTTAATCTCAACAGTAAACTAGAATAGGATAGTTGTCAACACAAGTCTCTGAGGGGTTGATATTCGACATTATTTAAGGCCACTTAACTACTTGCTGAGACCACATACATTTGTTGTGCGCTTGGACGCAATAAGTTTTTGTCACCGTTCCCAGAGATTTGTAAATTGGCAATTATTTTAGTTTTAGATTTCTTTGGTGCTTGATACTTGGTCTTGGTATTGAATTTGTAGGAAATAGGTTTACAGACTAGTAAGATGGCAAGGGATTGGGAATTGGTTAAACCAAGCCCCGAACGCGAGCAACACATTGATTAATTGATGAGAGAAGAATTCCTTATCCATTGGATCCCGTAAATTTAAGAGGAACAAGACAATATTGCTCTGATGGCTGAAGATCCACAGCCCACAGGATAGTTCGTGAAGTGGAAATCCCACTTTCAGCAAATTTGACCTCCCTTTTTCAAAAAACCAACTATTAGAGTTAACTTTGAGTTGAAACAGAACATTTTACTGCTTTTGATCAGTGGTGGATATTTTATGGTTCACATGAAGATCCACAAGTCCACTAATAGAACTTCTTGGAGATTACTGAAACATTCATCATTATGGGTGTGTCAACTTGTTATGTTGAGTGGACACTTTCCCCTTTTCATTGTTGGGGGAAGCGAAGAAATAGTTGGATGCTGAGCCAACAAATTCAATCACAACTTAGGATAACTTAGCCCAGAAATTCCTCATTCAATTCTTTCCATCTGGAACGACTACGAGACTGTGCAGTGAGATTGTGAGCTTCAAAAAAAAGCTGGATGAGAACTTATACCATGCATGGGAGAGGTTCGAAGCTCTTCTTCAGGACTGTCCAGATCAGCAGTAGTCTAATGAGGTACTAGCTCGCACTTTTGTTGAGTCACTTGATCACAACACAAAAATTTTACTAAATTTATCTGTAGGTGGTTAAGCATTGGAATTGACATATGATGAGCTATACACCTTATTAAATTGGATTGCACAGGGGAATCCTGAGTAGGATGGTGACTGAAGAATTGCTCCAAAGAAGGTTGGAGGTGTGTTGGAGGTAGACCAGTTTATTGCTATATCAGCTCAGATTGTAGCACTACAGATTCAGTTAACTACTCAACTCAGCAATATAAAATTGGGGGATACACAGCCTAAGCAACAGTTAATACAATTCATCAGACAAATACTTGGTGTGAGGTTTATGGCAATACTGGTCATTCTACAGCCATGTGTGGTGAAAATCCTGATTCGGTGATGTTTTTGGACTCTGCTCAAAGGACGAATTATGGGAATGCCTATAATCAAAAGTGGCAGAATCAACCATCAATTCCTTCATGGAACACCCAACAGCAGCAGTTTCAGCAGCAGCAGGTTCAAAGGAATTAGGCCACGACTCAAACTAGTAATATGCAAGAGATGCTAAAAAAATTATAGTTGCTCAAGCATAGTTGGAAGCAGATATGAAGAGCTAGTAGATGACTACAAAGAACTTGGAGATGTAGGTTAGGAAAATACAGCAGGCACAAAATGTCGGGCCTCAAGGTAGTTTGCCAAGTGACACTAAATCTCCTAAAAAAGTAATGGCAATCTCTTTAAGGAATGGTAAAGATCTCAATGAAGAACCTCCAAAGAAAACTAAGGAATTACGTGCGGAGTTGGTTTCTAAGCATGTAGATAACAGAGTTTCTAAAAATTTGAGGAAGTCTAAGTACTTAAAAACAAAAGTGTTTGAGAAGGTGAAAGAGAGACCACGACTCAAACTAGTAATATGAAAGAGATGCGGAAAAAATTATAGCTGCTCAAGCATAGTTGGAAGTAGATCTAAAAAGCCAACAGATGGCTACAAAGAACTTGGAGATGTAGGTTGGGAAAATGCAGCAGGCACAAAATGCCAGGCCTCAAGGTGGTTTTCCAAGTGATACTAAATATCCTAAACAAGTAATGGCAATCACTTTGAGGAATTGTAAAGAGCTCAATGAAGAACCTCCAAAGACAACTAAGGAAGTATACGCGGATTTGGTTCCTCAGCAGGTAGATGACAGAGTTACTGAAAATTCGAGGAAGTCTGAGTACTCAAAACCAAAGTGTCTGAGCAGGTGAAGGAGAGACCACCACCACCTTTCCCAGAAAGGCTGAGAAAAGCAAAAGAGGATGCATGCTTCAAGAAGTATAGTTTTATAGTGATACATAAGATGCCCAAAATGCTCAAAGACCTTGGCAATTTCACTCTTCCTATTAAAATTAGCAATAGTGAGATGGTCTACAAACTTAGTGATTTGGGGGCAAGAAATAATTTTATTCACTCTCCTTGTTCAACAGACTGGGCTTGGGGAAGCCGAGATAAATCTATGTAATACTACAATTGACAAATCAAATCCTAGATCGTCCTAAAAGAATCATAGAGGATGTTCTTATCAAGGTTGGTAAGTTTATTATTTTTGCTGATTTTATTGCTTTAGATTTTTAGGTAGATAAAAGAGTGATAGTCATCTTGAGATGTCCATTCTTGGCAATGAGAGGAGCATTGATAGATGTTAGAGAGGACACACTCACAATAAAGCTGGATGATGAAGGGGAAATTTTTAAAGTATACAAACAACTAAACACTCTATCCCACTACAAAGATTTGTCCATGATTATAGTGATTGAAAGGGATAAGTGTCGGTGGTGGAGTTTAGTCCACCAAAGACCTCTTCGAACATCCTTATTGAGCTGCCCAAGCCACAAATACCCTATCCTAAAATGATGAAGATTCATGATCCTTAAAAGGCTATTATTTATAGTGTTATTGGTCTTAAGAGTTCACACTCAAGAGGTAAGAAAAGAATAAGAAGATGGCCTTTAAGTAGGAGGAAGGGAATGAAGGAAAATAGATGAGTCGTAGATTGGGTCATGCCGCAACACTAAATTGGATGTTGCTTGGGAGAAAACCAAAGTTAAGGTAGGTTTTATATTTAGTATTTTAGTTTTTAATTCACTAGTTATTATTTTTTTAAGTCACAGGTTGATGGGAAGTTTGAGTACCAGAAAACTTGAGCTAAGGAGCATAGCAAAGACTAAGTGTAGGGTCCTCGAACCCTCTTAATGTATAAATATACTGCTATCTTGGCCTAAAGGCCTTAGGGAATATTTTTATCTCTACTTTAAAGTATACTTTGGGGACAAAGTAGAATTTTAAGTGTGAGGTAGGGAAGTTCTCATTTTTAGGTAAGTTATAGGAATAGTTTTAAATCTTCTTGTGTTAGTAATAAGTAAGAAGTTCTTGATGGTGCTATATTTGACTGCATGATGCAAGTTTTTTGGTTGTAAAATCAAGTTGATTTGTGAATTACCACTTTTGATAATCCTAGGCTCATGATTATGACTCTTGTACTTGTTGGATAAATGATTGAATTAATATGATTGTTTGGTTGAGATTCTATGAGGATCCTACTTGAGTTGAGTATGTTTCATGTATCTAAGAGGTGTTTGTATATTTCTTGTTGCATTTAATTGTAGAAGGGAAAACGTATGATTCATCTTGTGTACCTTGTGAATTCTTTGAGAGAAAGAGTGTAACTTGATTCTTGTACCCATTATGTGATAAATTAAATCTGTATGAGTGTTTATGGGTAACTCTCTTGTTGTGAGGGAACATATTTAATGATAATTAAGAGATTTTTATAATGTCTTTGACTGAACAATATGTATGTGTTTGCCAACTAGGTGAGTCAATTCTTGAGGCTAGGATGTTTTGGAGTAGCATTCCTGAACTTTCAATTCTATATGTACCATGCTTAGTATAGAAAATTGCATTATGTGTAGTCATTGTAGAACTAGATTGAGTGTATTTCTTGTAGTAGAAGTGTGGAGTCACCTCATATTATGATACTTAGATTAAAAAGTTGTTCGAGGACGAACAAGGCTTTAAGTGAGGGTTGGTGATCTGAGGTGGATTTATGCACCTAAGTGTTGTTATCTGAGCTTGTTTAGCCTTATTTTGAGGAAACCTTGTGTGCTTAATGTGTTAAGGATGATATAATTGATCAACTAAGTGTCCAAATACATTATTACAATGTTCATGGTGTCTTTCAAACAAGTTTGTACTTAATTGGGTCACTTAGAGTTCAAATGAGAAAAGTAGTGTTACTAGCGTGAGCTAGGTGTTGTTCTAGTTGATCTCGATGTATTCTAGTGTTTTAATGAGTTCCTAAGGTTATTATTGTGTAATTATGTGTGGAACTATTTTTTTTATAGTTTTCAAAGTTTAATTGAATCAAGCAAGTCAAAACTTAGTTAAAGATCAAAATGGGTAAAACTAGTTTTTAGCTTAAGTTTCTAGTTCGTTGTCTTGAATGTTTTGTTGTTTAGAGATCTAATACATGGTTTTTGAAGCTATAGGATGCTTGGTAATTTTATTATGATGATATATGGATGATTTAAAAGCTGTAAATCAAGTGTAAACAACACCAAAAGGCTTGGGATGGAAGGCCAAATGCACAAGACAAGTTTAGATGTCAAGGGGAATTCCAGTGAGGGTATGGGAATAGCCCTGTGGAGTGACCCCAACTCCCATGGACTGACACACGCGGAGTGCACTATATTTCCATGGTATTCAGTTCTTCATCTCAAAACGTACTCCTAGGGAATGGAAGAGGCGATGAACAGCCTATTCCCAACACGGCCAAAATCTCCCTCCTATAAATAGGGTACTTGAACTAGTGTTATTCAGCTTGGACAACTTTGGAACTTGGAGAGGGGATGGAAAACACTTCATATAGGGTTTTTATCTCTTTACATTAATTTTTTTATGGATTTTAATATGTATTCATTTATCTGGAATACGATTATGTCCATTAGCGGGTAAAGGCCCCCTTTCCAGGGTTAAGGCCAAGAACGTGATTAGTATTGCTTGAATTGATTTGATTTTGATTACTTATAATGTTTATTTGTTTATTTATCCTTTTTATAACTATTTCAATGATTTCTGACCCTTAGAATACATCTATTGTCATCTCTATTAACCCAGGAGGGGGAATAAGAGGATAGAAAAGTGGAGCAAGGTTCTTATTCTTTTATAAAATAAGGGATTTAAATTTGCATCTAGGATAGGGATATAGCTATAAGCCTTGTTTGGGTCACTTGCAGGATGACATCTTAATGCATCTTCTAAATGAATTATTATATCCCCACTCAACGTTGTAGTTGTAATCTTCAGTTAGGTAGATGATTAGATGTCTGGAGACCATGATCATATGATAAACCCTGCGAATCAACAATCAAGATAAGTAATCTTACCAATGAAGTTCAATAGCTTAGTAATATTATTCATGGAGCCTTAACCCCGGTTTTCTCTACATTGATTGTCTAAGCAATTTACTTTTACACATTGTTTACTTTACTGTTAGTTTATGTAACGCCTTGAGACTGCACCCTGGGCGCCACACGGTGCTTACGACCCTGAAGGACCACAAGTTAACCTATGACTAGTACCTGTTGTGAGAACTGAATAAAATACTAAAATATATGCGGAAGAAATCTAAAAATGCCATAAAGTTCTCAAAATACTAAAAGAATACTTAGTATAACTGATAATAACATCAAAAAATTGAACAACTGACTATGATAGTCTAAAAGCCTCTAACTGTCTAAATATGGAGTTGATGGGACAAATCCCCAACTAACTTCAACTAAACTAACTACTAAACTACTGAAAAACTAAAATAGGTAAATTTTCTATTCTTGAAATATAAGGTCTCACTATTATATCTGTTGATGATAGCCTGAGCTGCTAAGTACTGTTAGGAACCAGAGCATCTAAACCTATGATATAAGACATCATAGCACAAAAAAGAGTATGCATCAGTATATGGAATGTACTGGTATGCTAAGTGACGTAAGACTGATATACATGGGTTCATATGTATGAGCTGATAATTGATTGACTGAACATCATAAAGTAACTAGATGAGAGTACATGTAAAACTATAACTACTAAACATACTGAACATGCTATACTACATATATAGATACACATCATGTATGTGAGATTATACTAAAACTGAGTGCTGAATTCTGATGGCTGAGTAACTGATAACTGATAGCCATGGTTCTGTAGAAATGTCTGAGCTCTTTACTAAATACTAAGACTAAAACTGTAACTGTGGGAGTGATCATCTGACTGACATACCCCAGTTGGAAGGGTGTTAGCACCTTGCCACGGGATACTAACAATACTGGGTCAACCCTAACCTAGCAAGAAGACTTATGAACTATGTATACGATTGCGTCCACTCTAGTCAGGCAAGATGATGACTTACCCTATGTTGGATACGTAGTTCTGTAATGTAGGGACTGCTACTATGGGTCAAATCCTATGCTAGTAGGAATTCCCCCATCCTTGGGTTCGCTCAGTTCTAAATCTTACTCCCAACTAAATCGACACTGAACTGATCACTAGATTGTACTAGGCTTGACTGAACTTACACTGATCGTGTTGACTGACTGAACTGGACTAAATTCACTAAGTTCTGTTAACTAACTGATTACTACTATTCTTGACCTTTGCTGGGAAAATTTTATAACTACTACAACTAAGTAAACAACTAGATTTCGGGTACTAAAAATACCTAGGACTCGATAGTATAATTGATAAACTCATATCAAAACTTTAACAACACAATAATAGGTTACCAAACATGATTTACTCATGTGGATATTTTATCAAACACTTGCAAGGCATAGCTTAAGCATGGGAATAGTTTAAATACATAGTAATAGCATAATTTCAATGTTAAAATCACCAAAAGATCACAATCCACAATTCCTTCACTCAGATATTTTGCCAAACACTTAAGAGGTCATGAACTTGTAAATGAATGATAACACATGCTAACATGTCATGATTAGACTATTCAAATAAAATGGACATTCTATCAAATACTTGGGGAGCATAATTAATGCACATGATAATGAACATCACATAAGAATCATGACTACAACTTAAACTTGCAATTTCAAGGATTTTGACATGGATATTACATCAATAAACATACATGCTATCTTATGTTCATGAAACTTATAATTAAATCTTGAATTGAAACCCATGCAATAACACAAACATGAATACAACTCAATTTGCGCATGTAGATCATGAATGTAAAAACTTGTAGTTTTAAAAAGGGTTCTTGAACTCCAAGGGTTGAAGGAAACCCAAGGATGAACACCTAGCATACCTTGACTGTTGATTTCGTGAGAATTATGGGGAATTCTTGGGACTTAGACTTGAACTTGATGAAACTAGGGCATTGTTCTTGAAAGTGTTTGTAAGAAAATGAGTGAATTTTGCCCTTTGGGTGGTTTAATTTCATATTTTGGCTGAATTGGGTGAGGGAAAAAGGACCTAAATTCCCTTGCAAAGTCGGAAATTAATGATCAAAATCTGTCTAATGACGTAGAAGGAAACACATTGCGTCAATGTTATCGACTTAATGGTCGACGCACAGCATCGAATTTGTCAATGCGATAGCCAATGAGATGCATCAAGATCACATTGGCTTGCTATTTTGTCCATCCAAACACGACTCAAATGACTTCCAAAAATTCTAAAACTCACCCAAGATGACATATTGACATCCCTGATCACGAATCAATTTAAAAATCAACAATCTAAGGCTGGAAAGATCATAAATTATGTCATTGAAATATTGAGGCCAAAAATTAGACTAAGTGTCAAAACTTAGCTGAAATTTTCTAAATTTGGGACCTCTTTTTTCATTCTATAAAGGACTAAAATGACTAGTACTTTCCGGGGTCTTAAAGTTTATAAATAAAAAACTCTTTTGGTTACTCTCATATCAATTTAATCTCGAAAGTGAACTAAAATAAGATATTTATCAACACAAGTCTCTGAGGGATTGATATTCGACTTTATTTAAGGTCAGTTTACTACTTGGTGAGACCATGTACACTTGTATGTGTTCTTGGGTGCAACAAAGCCCTAAATACTTAAAATGGGTTTGTGGGTGAAAACCCTAAATTCTTGAAATATCACACCATCCTTGAAAGAGGGGTTTGGGTGAACTCATGGAACCCATATCATCCTTGAAAGAGGGATATGGGTAACAAAACAACAGTGGATAATTGATGAATTTAGTTTGCTAATTTTTACTTTCTTATACATAAGGGTTATTAGAAAGTGGACTATATCTTGGGTATCTTCCTAAAAATAGGGATGTCCAATTGAGGTAATAGGTGATTCTAATTAGCACATGTGTTAGGTACCCAGAAGGGTCAACGAGTGCTATTCTTAATGGTTTGTTGACAAACTATCCTTAGGGACCTTCGACCAGACCTACCATATTGTTTATAACCAAAATGTACACTAAATCTTTATGTACCCATGCATAACTTTCCCTTAGGTAGATATAATCCCAAGATTCCTCTCATATTGATTTAAAATCACAATTGTCATTTAATTCATTAGTTTGAGTTATTATTTACAAAAACTAGCCAAAACGACCCACCACCACCACCACCACCCCTCCCACTTTTATTCATGAGTTTTGTTTTATTTACACTACGGGTAACTTACTAGTAGCATTTTACACCCATAGTACTAGAAACATAATTTTACTTTTCATGGATTAGACCTCAATGTAAGTTGAGTTATTGAAAATGACCATCCTATACCAATTTTGATGGTATAGGTGATCGTTATAACCAGTTCGAGGGTCACGGGTCAATCCAGCCTTTCTCACTAGATATTTTAAAAAATGAAACCCAATTCAAGTACCCGATACCAAAACACACAAAACACCCAATGCACTATTTCACATCCAAAACACACACCTAATCATTTGGTTCTCTCACATTGCATGAATTTTATTAGAAATTAGAGAAAAAGTGAAAATTCAAGCAGCCTAGAATCTCACCAACTCAAGTAAGTGATTGAGCTTAAATTCAATATATTTCAAGTTGAAATTAAAAATGTGTGAGATTTTGGACTGGTATTGAGTTGAATATACTTGTGTATGTTGAAAATTAAAACCCTAGTTCTTAGAATTTAGTTGAAAATGGAAGTTGTGGATGAATTTGATAAAGTGTACTATGAAAATTTTGTGTTTTTTGACTAAAATGGGGTGGTAATTCTTTACAATGAAAGGGTAGTTTAGGGATTGTGTATTACAATCAACTCATACGTTAAACTTCTATAATGCAGTGGATATGAGACCTCTTACGACTCGTACGCACAAGTAATGAGTCATGATGAGACTCGTAACCACTGACAACATAGAAGTCTAACTGAGTGTAGATTATGGTATGGGTATGACTTGACTAAACAAGTCGTATCCAACCCATATGACTCATACGCATATGTCATAAGGACTTGGGAAGATATCATATCTTAGATTTTTGTTTCTGACCTACTTATGATAATTGGTAACGAGCCGTAACCTGTCCTTATAACTAATCAGAAGGACTCATAAGCAGACCAGTCAATATTTATATGCACATTATTTATCATACGACTCAGTTATATGAGTTGTACCCAGTTGATACAACTCTTACCCCTTATTCGTACCATAAACAGAACTTGCACACTGATAGTTATTTTTTTTCATAGGTACAATGGTTAAAAAGGCAATTACTTAAAGAAAAGCACAAAGAAGAAGCTGGCTCTAAAGGAAAATTTGCATTTTTCAAATGAAGAAACAAGTGATTCAAGTGGGGTTCTAGTTAAATTCCCCATAAAAAGCAAGTGGCCCCAAGGGAAAAACACCCTTGGTGAAAAAAATTAGCCACTCTAGATGACACACCTCCATAGGAAAAAAGAATGAACAACCTCAATACCTCCCCTTCATAATCACCTTCATCTTCTGAGGATGATTGATCTGAGGTGGATTTATGCACTTCAGTGTTGTTATTCTAGCTTATTTGGCCTTGTTTTAAGGACTAATTTTGTTATTTAGGTGTTAATAATGTTATAAATTAGTATATAAGTGTTTAATTATTGTATTACAATGAATAAAGGTGTTTCCAAACAAGATTGTACTAAAATCAATCACTTAGAGTTTAAGCGAGAAAACTAGTGTTACTAGCTTGAGCAACGTGTTATTCTAGTTAATCTCGATAGACTTTAATATGTTTTATGAGTTACTAATAGTTTAAATGTGTATTTATGGGTGTGATAACTTTTTTATGATGTTTAATGGTCAATTAAAAGGAAAAAAGAGTCAAAACTAAGTTAAAGATCTAAAGGACAAAACTAGCATTCTTAGCTTAAGTTCTAGTTCGTCGTCATTGATGTTGTGTTGTTTTGAGCTCTAATTTGTGGTGTGTGATTCTATAGTATGCATGGTGAGTTTATAATTATGATATATGAACAATATACAAGATTTAAATAAAGTTAAAACAACACCAAAGGATTGGAATGGATCAACAACAGAATGGGACAAGATTTAACATAAAATGGACACCCAGGATGTTACTAACGCGTGTGGGGACTTACAAATTGCCAAGTAGCGCATTCTATGCTCCGCAATCTTCAAAAGGGACCCAAAAAAGTGTTTACCCACTATGAGCCCATGACTCACCCCCTATCCTGCCGCAATGCAGCCCTTGTTCCACTGATGTAAAAAATCCTTGTCCTATAAATAGGACTCTTATACTTGTTGTTAGATACCTTGGCCGACTTTGGAACTTGGATAGGGGATGTAAAACACTTTAATTAGGGTTTTTAATCTCTTACTTTAGCTTTTTATTGGATTTTATCGTGTATTCAACTATTTTGATTACTACTATGTCCATGAGTGGCTAAAAGCCCTTTTTCGGGGTTCAAGCCAAGAACATTATTATTATTGCTTTGAATGAATTTAGTTTGGATTGTTTATCATATTTGGTTATTTTTTTTTCCATTTTTATAACTATTTTAAGGATTCACAACCCTTATAATACATCTGTTGTCATATTTGTAAACTCGGGAGGAGGAACAAGATGATAGAACATGGAGGTAAGTAGAGCAGGGTTCCTATTTCTATATAAAATAAGGAATTTGAATTAGCATCTAGAATATGGATACACCTAGAAGCCTTGTTTGGTTCACATGTAGGATGATAGCTTTAAGAACTTAACTGGATATTACATCCCCAGTCAATGATGTAGTTGTAATGTCTAAGTTAGGTAGACGATTAGAGGTCGGGAGACCATGATCATGTGATAAACCCTACGAATCAGCAACCATGATAATTAGTCTAACTAATTAAGTTTAATGGCATTGTATGTTTGATCATAAGACTTAACCTTGGGTCTCTATCCATTGATTATCCAAAGTTATTACTTTTTTTATTAGTTACTATACTTTTAGTTTACAACTCTAAAAATCTCTTGGTTACTTTATCTTAATAGTTAAACTAGAATCGGATAGTTGTCAACACAAGTCCCTGTGGGATTGGTACTTTTCTTCTAAAGGGCTACTTTACTACTTGGTGAGACCACGCACACTTGTGTGTGCTTTTGGGCGCAACAATAACGACAATGAAGTAAAAGATAAACTTAAGGATAATGTAGGGGGAGAGACAACTGTTAAATCTAGCTCAGAATTAAGCTCAGAGGAAAAGAGTGTAGAGAATGCAAATGAGGAAGAAGTTGATGCTACTCTAATTGATAGACAAGACCCACCACTGGCCATTACACCTGCTGCGATGCCTACCGTTGAATGATGTGGGTACCCCAGTATACAGGAAAAATATGATGATGGGTTGAGTAGACTCCCGAATAAAAGAATAAAAAGGCATATTTATCTTGAGCAAAGGTTGACCACCATAGGGACGTCTGAGCTGCCCAAATTTGAGGTGTTATTTAGATAATATGGGTTTGAATGGATGATTAACGCACCCAACAAGTATAGCCCCACATTAGTGCAGGAGTTTTATGCTGTGTATAAGGGCGAGTTAAAGAGACAGTATCCGCAGAGGTAGTTGTGGGGAGGTGGTGACCCCACTACCTCACTGACTATTTGGAGAGTGTGAGTGAATATTTCCCCATATACTATTTCTTGGTTCTTGAATGGACCAGACTTCAAGCTGCCAGTTAACATAGGAGAGATAGATTATCACTTGGATGATATGGAAAATTATAAGAAAGTAGTTAGGGTCGGAAGACAAGATGAGAACTTCAGGTAGATTGCAAGCTTGATTTTTCTAATTTGTGAAGACACAATATAGGTGGTCAGTTTCCCAAGAGTTATGTCGTAGAAGATAGAAAAACATATATTAAACTTTAAGGCCAAGGCGTGGTAGACACTGTGTTGGCACCAATTGTGTCACACTACTGGGGACAACATACTCAGCCCAGTGCATGCTGCATTGATAGCTAGTTCTTAGACCAAGAGATACAAGATAGAGCTAAGGGCGGAGAAAAGTTATTGCTGGCAAACCCATGTGTGATCACTCAGATCTGTTTGTCTGCGGGGGTGCAGGAAATCCCAGGTACTAATTAGTTTGATGAGCCTAGAAATATTACCGCTTTAAGGCTGATAAGAGATGTAGCAAACCCAATTGACAGATAGGCAAGGAGAGTAGCTGAGATTATAGACGAGATATACAAGAGTCAGATTGAGACTGCTAAGGCTATTGAGACAAGTGTACAGACTGAGCAATAGATTTCAAATGCAGCAGGTACAACTAGTGTACCTCTTCCTGCACAATCTAAATTATCTCTACCTCAAGCGATGTCGAATGTCTTGATCATGATCTCACAGGCAATGTGGGATGAAGATATTAAGAGATTGGGCACATTGGAGGCAAAAGTCTAAAACATGGAAGGGGTTGTGATGCCCTAGGTTGAAACGAAGTTGGAGAACCAAGACAGACGTGTACAGGGTAGATTGGATGCCTTCGAAAAGCGGATGACCCGATAGTTAGGAAGTTTCCAGATTCCAGATATAGCAGAAGTGAGAGCTGAGGTTGCCAAAATAAAAAAGATGGTTGCTCAGTTATACGACAAACCGATCATCCCAGAAATTATTATTACGGAAGTTGTGCCCGAAGTATAAGTTGAAAATATATGGGTGATTCCAAAACGAGTAGAAGAACCGCAAGAGAGAAAGAAAAGAAAGAATTAGAGTGCCAAAAAAAAAGATATGAAGAAGGCTAATCAAGATAGCCTTCTGAGTGAGAGAGATCAACAGGTACGGGTCGAAGAGATAAAAATTGGAGCCAGTAGCTCGAGATTGGTAGCTGATAACGTTGATGGGGGAGGTGATGTAGCCTCATCTACTTATGTGCCATGGAGTACACCGGCCATAATCGATGTCATAATTATAGAGCCAGTCCTGGTAGTTAATGGGACTACAACTGAGGATAGTGGAACCCAACCTGAGGGTCCACATACTAATGTGGTATGATCTATCACCTTGAGCACCCAGGTATGTTCTCGATCCTATGTATTCTATTTTTAGATGTATTGGGAACAGTGCATATGCTTTAAGTTGGGAGTGGTGGTGTACCAAGGTCGTCATGGGCTATACTTTCCATGTTTTGAAGCCTGTGGCCACGATCTAAAAAGTCTGAGCATTGACATATTAGTTTTTGTTTTGTTTGTTATTGTTAGTGTATGTTTGTTGCTAACATATAAGGAGAACTTGTACTTCTGGCAGTTGTTGTTTTGAATTATTATGCTAAAACTATCAAACTTCAAAAAAATTTATGCTAAAAACTTGATACCCTTCCTAAAAAATAAATTGTTGACAGTGTGATATATATGTGTGTGAGACTATTGTGAATCTGATAAGGAAATTAAGATTAAGAATAGAACAACTAGTTCAAACAATTGCATAATTAGATAAGTAGTACTTAACAGTATAACCCTATGCGAGTGTATGTGAGATGCTACTTAGTTCCTGACATGTCTAAATCTAGAACTTGCCCAATTACTCTTACTTAAGGTTCAAGATAGTTGAGTAGGAAATGATCTTAGTCCATTTTTGTTTTGAGTTCACTCGAACCTAAATACCTAAACAAATGTGAAATGAATCCCTTTGATCCAAATATTTGAGCCTTAACAGACACATTTTTTGTCTACACCAATTTCACCTTCTCGTTTCACTTACAATGAACTTGTTTTGGCCTTGGTCCTCCTTGGACACTGTACACCCCAACTTAGGCAAATCGCCTATATTGACGGTAGCTATTATAGGGGTGCATAGGGAAAATGGGTATGAATAAAGACGTGTAGAAGAAAATTAAAAAAGGACATGTACGGAGAAAATAAGAAAAAAAAATTTGCAAAGAAAGAAAAAAAAAAAAAAGAAAGTGAGAAAATACAATGGCACCTGGTCCAGTTTAAATGTTCTTTAAAAGAAAAAAGGAGACATAATGGTGGAAATAGAATAGAGATAAAGTGAAAAATAAGTGGACCCCGAATAAAGCATGGTGTCAATAGGACGTAGTCACTAAAAAATCCCAAAAAGATGCCATACCAGCCCCTAACCTACGTTACAAGTCAAATAAAGTCCTTTAATGATTCCCGATTATCTGAAAACCTAGGAAGAGAGCATATGGGCAAGCCTATGGTATTTTATATACACTAGAGGTACTTGGTTATAAGCGAGAGCATCTTTTGTTATATCCCTAAATAAATTAACTTATTTTAACTAAGTGAATGGGATTTCTTTGACTGTGAGCACACATGGGTTATGTTGTTAGGTTGCTAGATTGTTTGATTAATATGGTTTGTGTCTATGCCTGGCTGTCTGTTACTAATGTAATGCCATCATTAGATTCCTTTGTTTTTCTCTGTATGCCAAATCGATATTCACAGTTTAATTCTTGAGAAGTTAAAATTTGGAGAGGGGAGTAAAAATTTTGAAAAAGTGAATTGAAAAATCAAAGCCATAGGTGTCTTAGGATCTTTCTGTATAAGCATTGTTGTTATGTTGGTACTTTTGATATTTGTTTTGCTTGAGAACACGCAAACTTCTAAGTTAAGAGTGTTGATGCATCATGGAAACACGACACTTTTGATGCTTAAAACAATGAAATTATGCTTGAACTTAGGATGTTTTAGTAGATATAAGGTGGTTTTGTTCTTGTTGCAAGTGACATGGGTCAATAAAAGCCTTGGACTAAAATTGGAAGAAAAAAAACATGAAATGATGAACTCTATAGATGATATAAATCACCTTATCAGTCATCAACACATGATAGGGCTGGTAGGTTGACTCTTAAGCACAACAGAACCAAAGGGTAAGAAGAAAAGATACAACTCAGTTAGAAGAGTTGTTAGATGATGATACGGGTCTTGTCAAGAAACCGTAAGGAGAACAAAACCTCTGGCTTCCATTTCATTTTTAAGTCACCAAAGAATATGAGTTGGAAGTCTGAGTACGACTTGTATGATCCAACCATAAGTAGACCAGTGTTCAGAGTATTGAAAAATCAAGTCCCAGGTGGTAACAAGTGAAGGCCACGAGTCATATGGTCAAGGTACGAATCGTGAGCAGGAATCATAAGAAGAATAAAAAGTTGAAGCCCTAAAAGATCAGACACTGGAGAACATACGAGAGAAATTCAACGGCTCTTAAGATGACCTTACAAGTGTACGAGCGAGTCAAACCTTATGCCGACTTACTTTTCCTTTTCTTTTTTAATTATGATTTCTGGGTTGTTTTGAGATACTATAAATACCCTAGGGTTTATCTTTTATTAGGTTACGTTCTTTGATACTTTATTACATACTTTTACAATACTTTACATTATTAATAAGATTTTGGGGTTATTATTCAATTCAAGACTTTTGGATTTTATTCATCTTATTTTGTCCAATTAATTTCACGAATTCTTCATTGATTATCATGGATTCTGGCATGAACATGAGCAACTAATCTCCCTGACTATGGTTTTGGAAAACTTAGCAGATTATATATGAAAAGGAAGTGGGAGATTCATGTATCCTAACATAAACTGTGTGTATCTTAATCTTCTTCATATTAATTGACCTAAGATCTACTTCAGAAACTTGAGAATTGCCTATTCGATAACGTCCTCACAAGGGAGTTTGAGATTAAGAAAAAAAGAGTAAGATGGTAATTTTGAGATTCACATCCTTCTTATTATTTCATCATCTCATCTAATCAACTTGAGACTCAAAAGGTGAATGTTGAACAGAAGTCATAGACAAGGAGCAATAAGGCGACGCCCTGAGCCTTACAAGGTAAAGGGTGAGATTTATCAATGATAACGCTCAACTTATATGTTAATCTAGTGCAAGGCAGTCTTCGTCAATATATTTACCCAAATTTTGGAGTCGGGGTTGAATCCACAGGGAACAAAGTGAGTGGCGATTAAACTAATTTGAAACTATTGCTACAAATTGAATTCAAACAAATGATATGAAAAGATTAAATAGGAGTTTTGGAGATTAGCAAATAATTGTTGGTCACTTTAGTTTAAGTATTTGTAATCAAGAGTTTATGGAAAACTAGAATTATGTTCACTATGGGTTTTAGTACTTGATAGATTCTAATAGTGATTCAAGATTCTCATGATAGGTAGGAACAATAGATTCTCTTTATCGAAGTTATGGCTAAATGTCTATCGACCTACTTAAGCATTTAATTACCTAATCCTCTCGGACTTAGGAAATTTATATTCACTGACCAGACTTCACCTCAAGTTAATTAACCTTGTTACAGCATCAATTATTAAACGGAAGATTGGTAGCTTCCAAGTCCCTGTCAATAATTCACTTCCTACTATAGTTGATTTCTTATCTCAAGCAAATCAAAGCAGGTGCTATCTATCGTTTGCAACCAATAGACAATAATTAAAACCTCAGAATTATCAAGGAGTCCAATTACCTTTAGAAACTTTAACACTTGGCAACTTACCAAGACCTAACCCATAGATCCCATAATTTGGGTTAAAGGGATTTAGCCACTCATAAAGTAATAATCGATACAATAAGTTGAATTCATAATTTGAAAGATGAACTTACAGTAAGATAATAGCAATGAATATTTCTCAGATTAGATCAAAGTAGAAATCCCAAAATATTGAAGATAATCTCTTCAAAGTTAATTGTTTTGTTCAAGCCAAGAAACTAGAGAGAAAATTACAAAATATGTGCATTTCCAAAAAATATGTTCAGAATGTTGAGTACCAGCTAATATATTCCACCTCCCGACATGTTCAGCCTCCATTTATAATTACAAAATGCTTACATATGCTTTAAATACTTCGTCCTAATTATGGAAACAAAATCATAGAGTTCAGTAAATTCTCGGACAGCTGATGACAGTTTGTGATAACTTATCAGAAGTCTGACGACTTATCACAGATGTCGTCAGCTCCTCTTCGCTTTTGACATTCGCTGCCTTAGGCTGACGATGAAGTGCGATGGCTTATCAGACCTTTGATGACTTATCACAGATATCATCGATGATTTACTTCAGCTCTCATGTTCTGCCTTAGGCTAACGACGATCTTGACGGCTTATCACAACTCTGATGACTTATCACATATCGTCGTCACTTTTTTTAGTTGAATCCCATTCTCTATTTAAGGATGAAGATAAAGCTGATAACTTATTAGAGTGCTGACGACTTATCAGGAATGTCATCAGACACACTTCTCTTCTATTTGCTTCAGATTTCAACTCTTTTACTTTCATCATTGCTGGTTCTCTTGCATCCTGAATTTTACTGCAATATCAAAGAGAAAACAATCAAAAACGACAAAAGTTGCTTAAGAATTTGTAATTATTCTCCATTAAAAGCCTCAAATGTGTTAGCATCTTCTCACACATCAACACCCTCAACTTAAAATAATTGGTTGTTCTCAAGCAACTAAAACACAATCAAGAGAATACAAAGTGCATTCAGCAATCAACCATCCATATTATCTCAAAACATCTTCACCATCTCCAAGGTCAATCAATTTGCAAACAACTGTGTATGTTATTGAAGAGCAACAACGTGACACACAGGAATCAAGATATGGCATCAAATCATTAACAACAACTATACATGTATCAAGCTTACACTATCCAAACAAGTTACAACTAGACAAGTAACCAGTGTGCCCTCACTATAAAAAAGTCCCATTGTACTTATATCAGACATCACATAGTAACCATGGAGACAATCACAAAACACTCACTCTCAGAATGAAATTCCAACCAATGTATGCCGAATACCATAGGCTTGCCCTTATTTTCATTACCAAGATCGCCAGACAGGCCAGCTAGGATCACTATAGGTCTTCTCTTAGGTTTGTAATATAGGCTAGGGGCCGGTAAAATACTCGATGATATTTAAAGTGACTAAGCCTCCTTGATTCTACACTAGCTTTTGGGGTTTCACTCATTAGCCTTTTTCTATTCTTCTCTTTTCTTGATCATACTTATTCAGGATGGGTGAGGTTCTTTTCTACAATCACTTTTTCTTTTTCACAACTTTTCTTTTCTTGCTCTTTTCCACCGCACCCAGCTTTTTATTCCTTTCTTTTACTCTACTTTCTTCATACTCATTTTACATCATGCACCCCTATGATAGCCACCCTCAACTTAGGCCATTTTCCTAAGTCAAGGTGCACAGTTTCCAAGGAGGACTAGGGCCAACACAGGTTCATTGTGATACAAATGGGAAGGTGATAGGTATAATAAAAAGAATAGGCATTCAGGCTTAAAATCAGAATCAAGGGATATTATTTACACATGGAAGGTTATTTAGGCTAAAAGTGGACTAATATCAACAACAGCCTATGATCCTTTCCTAACAGCTATCCTATAACTAAGGCAAGACCATCCGGGCAAGTTCTGGATTTAACACACAATGAGAACTAGGTAGTATCTCACACACACATGGCACAAAGGTACATCACAAGCTACTACCCATTCTGTTCATGCAATTTTTTAGCCATGGTCATCATGCCACTAGTACTAATGCCATGACAAGATGCACGGTGGTCATACATAAATGCATATCACACAATTATAAAATAGACCATTAGAGAGGTGTTCAAAAATCAATAAAAGTATGTTAACTTCCTAAGGTACTTGTATTTCTCCTAGTCAACTACAATATTTTACAACAAATCACAATACGCCTAAATATGCCAGCTCTACTAGGAAGAAGACTCCGGGGAAAAGACGCACGGTAACAAAAATCCCAGGAGGACATCAATACCTACAAGTAAATCCACCCTCAACTTAAAATCATGTAATGTCCCCAATGAGTCAAACAAAAATAAGAGAGTTAGAAATATACCTGTGGCACCATGGGTGCAAAGATCTGATGTCAATCACATAATACGAATACAAACAATAAAATACCTTGGGTTGCCTCCCAAGCGGTGCTTGATTTAATGTCGCAGAACGACTAGGTTATCTTGACTACTCAGAATTCATCAAGATACCTTAAAAGTGCTTCATCCTTTATCCCTCCACTTTGAGGATATGAATTTCACCCCCAACTTAGAGTCCATCTTTTTGCCTTGCTCATAGGGGGTGGTATAAAAATTAAGAAGTCGAGTAATGGATTGAGCGTAGTAAACCACTCGGCCTTAAAGTTAGATGTGTTTTTATGTTCCTTATCAAGTGTAAAATAAAAAATATAGAATTTTTGTTCTTCATCTTCACACTCTTCTACTTTTTTAGATAATTCCTCAGACAATATATCATCTAAACAATATGTGGAAAAATTCTTTAAGTGAGGCCCAACATATTCTACTTCAAAATTTACACTATCTACTACACACTCACTTTTATTCACCTTCTCAATGTTAGTCTCAAGATCAAGATGACAATCGAGTGATTGCGATTCTTGAGTTTTCTCCTGAAATTGGCTAATGTCCTCCTCATATTCTTCTTTGTTTAGCCACTATAAACATGGTGGGAGTGGTAACTCTTTTATCTCTTCCCATAGCTGTTCTTGATTCTCTAAAATTTGTTTCATCAATTTATTTGCTTGAATTATGACCGCACATATATCTTTAGTATGATCACTTTGACCACAGGCCAAACACCAAGTTACAATAAGTAGGACAGTATCTACATCATATTATGAAGGTCTCGTCCATGCACTTCCAGGTAAATTTGGACAACAAGCCTCAAAATATGGTCCCCCATAATAATAATAAGAATCGTCATCACTCAAAAAAACAACTATCCAAGCTGACATCTCAAGAAAGGTGTGAAAAAAATAAAAATAAAATCAAATAAAAAATAAACTAAAGAAATATTTACAAGTTTGAATTCAAGCAAGTAAACAAAAATTCCAAGCCAACTCAATACGCCAAATTATTCCCAGACAAAGGCTTCATTTTTGATAATGCTCAACTTACACGTCAATCTAGTGCAAAGCGGTCGTTGTCAATATATTTACCCAAATTTTGGAGTCGGATCGAATCTACAGGGAACAATGTGAGTGGCGATTAAACTAATTTGAAACTATAACTACAAGTTGAATTCAAACAGATTTTATGAAAAGATAAAATGGGGGTTTTAGAGATTAGCAAATAATTGTTGGTCACTTTAGTTTAAGTGTTTGTAATCAAGAGTTTATGGAAAACCATAATTATGTTCACTATGGGTTTTGGTACTTGACAGATGCTAATAGTGATTCAGGATTCTCTCGATAGGTAGGAACAACACATTGTCTTTAACAAAGTTATGCTTATATGTCTCTCGACCTACTTAAGCATTTAATTACCTAATCCTCTCAGACTTAGGAAATTTATATTCACTGACCAGACTTCACCTCAGGTTAATTAACCTTGTTACAACGTCAATTATTAAATGGAAGGTTGGTAGTTTCCAAGTACCTGTCAATAATTCACTTCCTACTATAGTTGATTTCTTAGCTCAAGCAAATCAAAGCAGGTGCTATCTATCATTTGCAACCAATAGAAAATAATTAAAACCTTGAAATTATCAAGGATTCCTATTACCTTTATAATCTTGAACACTAAGCAACTTACCAAGACCTAACCCATAAATCTTATAACTTGGGTTAAAGGGATTTAGCCACTCATAATGTAATAATTAATACAATAAGTTGAATTCATAATATTACAGATGAACTTACAGCAAGATGAATAGAAACGAGTGTTTCTCAGATTAGATCAAAGTAGAAATCTCAAAATATTGATGATAATCTCTTTAAAGTTAATTATTTTGTTCAAGCCAAGAAACTAGAGAGAAAATAACAAAATACATGCGTTCCAAAAAATAGGTTCAGAATGTTGAGTACCAGCTGATATATTCCGCCTCCCGATATGTTCAGCCTCCTTTTATAATTAGAAAACCCTAACATATGCTTCAAATGCTTTATACTAATTATGGAAACAAAATCACAGAGTTTGGTAATTTCTCGAATAGGTGATGATATTTTGTGATGCCTTATCAGGAGTCTGACGACTTATCACAGACGTTATCAGCTCCTCTTCACTTTGACATTCGCTGCCTTAGGCTGACAATGAAGTATGATAGATTATCATATCTTTTATGACTTATCATAGATTTCGTCGATGATTTACTTCAGCTCTCATGTTCTGCCTTAGGCTAACGATGATCTTGATGGCTTATCACAACTTTAATAGCTTATCAAATATCGTCGTCACTTCTTCCAGTTAAATCTGATTCTCTGTTCAAGGCTAATGATAAAGCTGATAACTTATCAGAGTGCTGACGACTTATCAGGAATGTTGTCAGACACACTTCTCTTCTATTTGCTTTATATTTCAACTCTTTTACTTCCATCATTGTTGGTTCTCTTGCATCTTGACTTTTACTGCAATATCAAAGAGAAAACAATTAAAACTAACAAAAGTTGCTTAAGACTTTACAATTATTCTCAGTTAAAAGCCTCAAATATGTTATTATTTGCTCACACATCAATCAACACATTCACAAGACGGTTGATAATACATTACTTATTGACTTTACATATAGAGTAGCAGAATAGGTAGGTTGAACAAGAATAATTTACAGAGTTGAGAATCCGGGGGGAACATAGTCCTAATGTTTGTCTTTTATTGTTTACAACCTGAAAGCATTCAAGTTTGGTTACTACTTATGATTGATTTTAAATCCCTCCCCCCATTTACTTTTTTGCATTGCTCATAGATTTTAGTAACTTAAGAAACTATTCAATGTTTTCCCTGTTGGATTGACCACTACTTAGTTGAGTTACTATATTTGGCATCAAATACAGCATACTTCTTTGGAGGTTAGTTTTGAGTGACATCATAGGACTATTGGGTAGTCGAATAGATAAATTACGGATTAGAAGTGTTTTCGGGTGAGCCGAGTAAAATTTTATAAGGGATTATAAGGTCCAACAGGTGGCTTATTCCAAGGGGCGTTGGTTGTTTCAACAATCATTTCATGCTATCACCCCTAAATCCTTAGAAAAATAATTTGGGAGTTGATAAAACTTTAAGACGATCATTATATAATATAACAGTCATTCCTTATACTCGTTAGTTACAATTATTAAAAGCTGATTTTTAGTAGTTTAGTCAAATAATGGATTCCATGACACATTCTATCTTGGAATGATCATTAGTATTCAATTGATAGACCAACTCCTGAAAATAGATCTCTAGTCTTCGTATGGATGATATAAACCATGATTGTTGGATCTTCCCATAGTCGTTCATTAAGCTTGTGGTTTCATTTTTTTCCAATTTCTAAGTTCTTTTATGAGTCATCATTGAACACTTCAACATATGTAACTCCTACACTAAAAGATGAATAAAAAGAAAAGAATGTGCAAAAATAAACTTGTGTTATGTCCCAAGATATGTTGGATTTAACATTGGCAAGACATGGATATCTTAATTACTCAGACTTCACCGAGATACCCCCATGGGTTAACTTATATGAAGCATCAAATTCAACATCGTAGCACGACTAGGTTCCTTTGGTTACTCAAACTTTACCAAGGGCCCATATATGTCAATTACCCTTACCTCAACTTTGATTCAAAAATATTATTTAACATAATGTCCATTATTTCCATTCATGATTCAATAGGTTAATGTCCCCATACAAAAATATGTGTACCACTCAAAATGTTCCTATCCACTTCGACTTCAACTTGTTTGGAAACAATTTTAGTCTTGAGTTGAACAATATGACCAGATCACTCAGATTGAACAGTCTTTTTTCTATCTTCTAGTCTTGGTGTATCTTTATATTTTCCTTGTACAGAGTTGAACTTTATATCTTTTAGATTAAAATCATCAAGTTTATTCAATTGGTCAAGCCTCAAATTTTATGCCTCACCCTAATCTAGATTCAGCTTCTTGAGTGCCTGCATAGACTTGTGCTCAAGTTTAAGGTAAGTTACATACTTTCCCATAAATAAGTTAATAAGAAGATATACCTATAGGAGTTTTAAATACATTACGGTATGACGATAGAGCATCATCCAACTTCCTAGACCAATTCATTCTATCTACATTCACAATCTTCGCAGATATTATCTTGATATCTTAGTATGAGACATCCTCTTGGTTGCTAGTATATGGATGGCAAGAATTTTTTGCCCTAACTTTTACACCATATTTTTCAATTAGAGAGAAAAATAATCGATTAAAAAAATGAGAGACTCCATGACTAATTATTGTTCTTGGTGTACCAAGCCTCAAAAATCTATTCTACTTTACAAATGCTATGACACTCTTGACTTCATTATTAGGAAGTGCTACTACCTTCACCTATTTAGACATATAATCGATAGCAACAAGTATATAATTTAACCCATATGAGCTAACAAAAGGACCCATGCACTTTACGCCTCAAACATTAAAGAGCTTAATTACACGAATTGAGGAGAAAAGAAGTTCATATGTTCCTAATATATCATTTGCCTTTGGTATTAGCTACATATCCTTGCATAGTCATACATATTTTGATTAAAGTTTGGCCAATTGTACCCAAATTGCAGAAGTTTCTAGGTTTTCAAAATAACTCTAAGGTAACCCCTAACTGACATGAATGACATTCCTCCAATATGCTTATAATCTTTACCCTAGACACACATCTGCAAATTATCCTATCTACACAAATGTGGAACAAGTTGTAACACCCCGTCTTTTTGGGCTAACATTCAAACAGTTATTTCTATATCTATAAACTTGAATCAAATTATTTATATGTATATATAAGTGTCATGATCGTTATCCTAGTGTGAAAAGTACTTTTTAAAGGAAGAATGTCCGTAGTAAACACTTAGACTGAAGTAGAGATAGGAACTTTTGTAATCGACTAAATTTTGGAATTTGATTCTACCAGGGTCAACTTTCAACGAGTATAAGTTCTGGAATATGTAACATTTTGAGGCAAAAGACATAATAAATTCAAGATCATTGAGTCCTCTTTCCAACTCGTTTGATTTTTCCTTAATCCAATTTCAAAGCAAAAAAGTTATGAGAATATTCATGAGGAGGCAATAAGGATCTACAATTATCGTGTGGCAGTGAGCTCATCATAGAGATTGCCCTCTATGAGACGCTAATGCTTTAAATTCGGGTAGTTTTTAGTTTTGTTCACTTGGAATGGGGGTATTGATGTTCTTTCACTTATAAATGACCTCTAGACACTATATTAACCTATTTTCATCAGTTTTTATGACACAACATTAATTATTTCACTCTCAAAAATCCTCTGTCTTAAATCGCCCTTTACAAGTCAAGGTAGGGTTCAAGGAGGTGGTCACCTAGGTTCCTACGGGTGTTTTCTTCTTTAAAGTTCTTAGAATTTAAGGAATGTACCTCTTTTCCCTAAACTTGTATTCTCTTAATGACATCAATAAGTTATTAATGCATGGTTGTGATATGGGTATTGATATAGTTGAGTACTTTTGATATGATTGGTTAATTAATTAATTTTTTATGGTTATTTATGCAACATTTATGTTTTCATTATGATTTGAAAATTTGGGGATGAATGGGAAGGTAAAATAGATTTTGGGTTACTATGATTTCCCCTAAATTACTTGGTTATGATTTTGGAAAATTAAGTGCCCTCAACCTATTCGTGAAATTGTCAACGAATATGATTTTGTCACTTGGTTTGACATATCCATCTATGTAATTGCATGATTTAAAGGGTTAAACAGTGACCATGGATATTGAAGGCCTTGTTGTCTATGTCTTGATTTAACGAATAGAAAGTGGGTTGAGGAATTTCCCTAATTTAATATAATTATTATGGCATAGAGATAAGCTTCCAAGTATAATGGTATGACGTTGTACATGTGTGCCTTAATGGTTGGTTCTTTGGATAATAAATAGGTTATATGAAACGTGTTTTAAATTTGGCTTAAAAAGGGTTATGTAGCTAAGCCGTGAGGGTGTGGATCTTGGATGACTTGTACTAAAAAGCCGTGTTTACCGACATAAGGGTTAGTCTTGTTGACCTTTATGCAAGGTTCATACTATTAATGTATATTTGTATCTTGGATTGACATAGGGTTAAGAAATTCCCTGGTCTTCCTCGATAGTGTGGCTAACATACACTAGGGCTCTTTCATCAGGGGAGCTGAACCCATTTAGCCTGTGGGTGCCTATTTATGACGGTTTAGCTACATATTCAAGGTTAAAGTTATTAAGTGTATGTTAAGCCTGGTTCCTTTTCTCGGCATGTGATATATATATGTCTTTTCATTTGATAGTATGCATATGATTTGACTGGTTTTTAATTATTATCTATGGCATTATTTGTTCCCTTATCCCTGAGTTACATGTTAGCGCTCCAACTGCTAACTATCTTTAGATGCTGTAACTCCACGCGATGTAGGAAATATACATACTTCTACTCCTTCTACACTGTGTCTAGGTAATCATGGGATATCTCGTGAGTCATATTGAAGTGGTGAGCTTCCATACTTCAGAAGACCCTATTTCATGATTTGGTTTTCTTATGTCATATACTTTTCTTTGATCTATTTTTAGATATTATCGGGGGCATGTCCCGACACTTTATTGGTACTTAGTTTTGCTAGAGGCTTTGTGACTATTGTGGACATGGGTATTGTGGATAGTTTTAGATATTAATTTCTTATAGACTTCTGAGTTTATCTTTCCTATCTTGCTTTATATTAGTATTCATATGCTACTAGGTGTTCTTAGTTATATTATAATAGTCTTAGGAGGCGATCTCCTATCCTCGGTGGACTTAAGATTCTTGTCGCGACCAAGCCCTGATTTGGGTCATGACAAAGTTGGTATCAAAGCCTAGGTTTTGGTATCATAAGGTGTCCATAGGGTCATGTCAAGTAGTGTCTTGCTTATGGGTATGTTGTGCACCACGCTTATAATTAGGAGGCTACAAGGCATTTAGGAGATATTTATCACTCTTTCATACTCTAGATTATGCTATTATGTTATCCCTATGAAGTTATCTAAATTCCTTCTTTGCTCTACTTTGTGGGCTATGTCTCATTGTTGAGACGATAAAAGTTCAAATTCTTAAGTTCCTAAAAGTGTGGTCCTTACCAATTGTGTTATCAAATGTAACATGACGACTTGAAAGTAGTACATTATTGTGTCAAGGGGTATTGATTCAATCGTGTACCTCTAACATCATGAATCATGCTTTTTACTTCGAGTTAAGATATGAAATTTGCCCCTTTCAAGAACCTATTTGTAGATGTCTTGCTTAAGGGGAAAGAATTGTATCTAAATGATGGCATAGTGTTTCTCCCCTAGAGGTAGTATAAATTAGGGTGTTATGACGTATGAGTAGTAAGGTGATCCTGAGGTTAGTGATATAAAGTCTTGTATTTAGGAGTTGATGTGAGGGTAACATTTTAGTGAAAAAGAGATAGTTGTATTTTCATGACCTTTCTATGAACTATTGGGGTTGATATGCTCTTATAGAAGTCAGTAAAAGAGAGTAGTAAGTTATGATTGCATCTCTAGATTAAATAAGAAAGGAGCTCATGAGGACAAGATATCATAGTAATGAAATAAATCATAGATGGTTAATAGAAGTATCAGTCGACTAATAATTTATGAATTTAGTGTTCACTTAGGGATATCATATAAAGAGGGGACTCGATGGTGTTTATAAAATATTAAAGATAGTTGGGTATATGCATGGATAAGCGTATGTAATGTGCAGAGTTGAATGTTCCATAGACCATAAGGGGTTAGGTTATAAGATTAACATCCATTATCCTTATTAGGTGGTTTTAATACACTAAGGGTCCTTTGATTTTTATCTAGTAGTTGGAAGTTGGTTTGGTATGTGAGAAGACGTGTAAGGAACATTAAGGTGTGGCAGTAAGGTGGTGAGGAAGAATTTTCTTGTAAGCCATATTTAAGTTAAATAAGGAATTTACGTGGATTTATATATTTGGTGGAATAGTATATTATACGGGATATTTCGTTGGTGTGTATATGATTGTTGCTAGACACTAAATTGGAACTTTAGATGTTAATTGTGGTGATGAGAATGTTAGCTCGAGGATAATGATGCAAGATTTGTGGGAATGAATTAGTAGGTTTGATGTAATGTATGAAAGAACTTAGGTTGATGGCATTGAAATATTGGAGTGTGCAATTGTGATATATGCATAATGTCTAGTGTTGAAGTAGAAACAGAGGCTAAATAAATAGATGGATAAGAGACTTAGGTTATATGAATAAAGTGTTCTCGGTCATGAGTTTTGAGTGCCATGTATGCCTAGCTTATTTTCATAAATTTCTTAGTAAAGAGAAATCTAGGGAGTTGTTATATGGTGTTATGTAAAGCAAGATTGAGGGAGAAGTACATAGACTATGAGAACTCTTGGTATAGTTTTAAAATTTAGTTAAGATTATGATTTTATAATATTAGAGGTGTAATGCTAGTATTCTAAGGAGTTGAAAGCAGAGTGTTAAGTGTTTCGGAGCACATATGTCTATGCCCATGGAAATGTTAGTAATAATGTGATGACCTTGAAGGTGGGAGGAAGTTAAGATAGGTATCCCTGAAGGGGAATATACTATAAATAATTTAGGTTCTTTGTATTAAAGTTATTGAGGGGGGTTTGTGTTCTTGTGTATAGAGATACCCCTTCCCCATTATGCAGAGTGTTGCGCATATAGATTTAGTCAGGGGATATACTTTCAAGATTGGGATAGTGACCTTTGAGCTAAAGGTATATGATGCAAATCTTGAATTATCTCATAGTGGTCAGTTTCATGGGTGAGTCATGATAAATCTATTCTAACTTTAGAGCATTTCACCTATTTTGATTTAACATGACATTCTATCAACATCCCCCGTATTCAAATGGTGTCTATGCATAAGTTTCTAGTTCTCTACACAATCTTTATCTATGTTTCGGCCCTCTAATTATGATCTAAGTTTTTTGATGTGTGGATCTCTTTGTGCTTATTGGATCATATCTTACATCATAGAACACCCACCTTGAGTGGTGCAAAAAATATGTGTTGTATCGAAATACTGTTACTCCTATTTTTGAAGCCCATGCTCTACTCTGTCAGCTACTCTTCTAGTGTAAGGATGGTGGTGGTTATGGAAGCATAGTAATGTTCTAAGATTAGAGGATAATTGGTCTTTCTTGAAAAGTGTTGGTGTGGATACTGTTGCACCCAAGAGCACACACAAGCGCACGTAGTCTCACCAAGTTATACAGTGGCCTAATAAAAGGACGAATAGCGATCCCACGGGGACTTGTGTTAACAACTATCTAATTCAAGATTAATTTAGTGCAATTGTAACAGAGTTTGAGAGTTTATAATTAAAAGTAAACTAAAATAATGCAGAAATCAATGAATGAAAATCCAGGGTTAAACCACTAAGAACAATCATACTAAGCTATTGTACTTCATTGGTTATATTACTTATCTTGGTTGTTTATTCGTAGGGTTTATCGAATGATCATGATCTCCCGACCTCTAATATTCTACCTAACTGGACATTACAACTGCATCATTGAGCAGAGATGTAAAAATCCATTTAGATGCATTAAGATGTCATCCTGCAAGTGAACCAAACAAGGTTTCTAGGTATATCCCTATCCTAGATGCTAATTCAAATTTCTTATTTTATAAAAGAATAAGAACTTGCTCTATTCATCACCACGTTCTATCTTCTTATTCCCCCTCCCGAGCTCACAAAGACAATAATAGATACATTTCAAGGGTCACGAATCCTTAAAATAGTGATAACAAGGATAAATAAACAACCAAATATGATAAAAAAAAATCAGAACCAAATCAATTCAAAGCATTGGTAATCATGTTCTTGGCCTTAACCCCAGAAAAGGAGTGCTTAGCTTCTAATGGACATAAACGTAATAAAGATCAATTAATACATGATATAATACATAAATAAACTAAAGTAAATTAATAAAAACAATAATTAAAGTGTTTTCCAGCCCCTCTCCAAGCTTCAAAGACGTCCAAGGTGTTTAACAATGTGTTCAAGTGTCCTATTTATAAGAGGGAGATTTTGGCCATCTTGGGAGTAGGGTTCACACCACCCCTACCATTCCCTGAAAATAGGTATGGAGCCATTGTAGTAATTTAATGGGATCAGGTGTCGATCCACATTGGTTATTCCATGGGAGTAGGGGTTGTGACGCCCCTCTATCGCGAGGACACACTGGAAACTCCATCTTGACTCCTAAACTCGTCTTATGCATTTTTCCTTCAATCCCAAGCCTTGTGGTTTTATTGCCACTTGATTTATAGATTTTGAATCATCAATATATCATCATAATAAACTCACCAATCATCCTATAGAATCAAAAACCACAGATTAGAGCTCAAAACAACAAAACATTCATGATAGTGAACTAGAAACTTAAGCTAAGAACTAGTTTTGCCCTATTAATCTTTAGCTTAGTTTTTTTACTCTTAGATTGATTCAATTTCACTTTGAACACTTTAAAAAAGTTGTTCCACACATAATTACACAATAATATCCTTATGAACTCATTGCACACGTTAGAATCCATCGAGATTAACTAGTCAAAGACCTAGCTCAAGCTAGTAACTCTAGTTTTCTCATTTAAACTCTAAGTGACCAAATTGAGCACAAACTTGTTTGAGATACACCATAAACATTGTACTTAAGTACTTAAAAAATTCTATGCTAAATTATATCATCATTAACATATTAAATACACAATATTTCGTAAAAAAAAAAGGTTAAATAAGCTAGGATAAAAACACTGAGATGCATAAATCCACCTCAAATCACCACCCCACACTTCAATCCTTGTTCGTCCTCGAATGACTCTTTAATTTAAGAATCATAATCTGAGGAGACTACACTTATACTAAAAGCAAGACACTCAAGATAGTACTACAATGCCTACACAGAGTACAAGTTACTACACTAAGCATGTTATTTACACAATTGAAAGTTCAAGACTACTACTCGAAAACATCCTAGCCTCAAGAATTGACTCACCAAGTTGGCAAAATCATACATATTATTCAATCAAAGACATCATACAAATCACCCAACTATCATCAAGCATGTTCCCTCATATAGAGAGTTACCCATAATCACTCATGTAAATGCAATTTATTACAAATTGGGTACAATAATCAAATTACACTCACTCTCACAAAGAATTCACAGGTTACACAAGATGAACCATAGGCTTTCCCTTAGTGCAGTACTCCACTAATATTAGATTGATGAAGCTTAGGATCAAATAGGTCTTTAAGGGTTGTAATATAGGCTAAGGGATGGGTAGGAACTATTCTATCCAATAATAGTAACTATCTTCCCAAATCATTTTAAAACGTCACATTTTTCATTCCATTCACCTTTAGCAACCCATTTACACTGCTTTTGTCTACCCCTATCTTTTTTTGCCCTATATCATTAAGATTATTCATATACACTATAGTGGGAGTGTTTTCTATACACTTCTTATTTAATTTGAACAATCTTTATTCTTTTCATTACACAACTCCCAACCACAACCCATCATTTGCACACACCAATAACTATTACGTTGGGTCTTCACTTTTACCTTTCTCCTACTTGAATTTCAAACTTCTTAACTCAATTAATTTTACACTAAATCTCTTTGAAGCTTTGGATCAAATTAAGGTCCATCAAAGAAGGGGATATAGGCTACATATAAGGATGCCAAAGAAAACAAACTAAAGGATCAATGGGGTTATCAATGATTATGCCTAAAGGATGATCAAAGAAAAATATAAAACATAGCTATCAATGAAATACCTATATCATCTCCTAAACCCACACTCTTTATTTGGATTTTAATACACACCAAGCAAGTTCTTGACATCAAGTACAACAAGGAATACACAAAAACCTTACACACACATGGCACATACTCAACTCAAGTAGGATCATCATAGACTCTCAACCAAACAATCACATGAATTTAACATTAAGCAACAAGTACGAGAGTCATAATCATGAGCCTAGGAGTCTTAAAAGTAGAAATCCATACAATCAACATGATTTTACAAGCAAAATACTTGTATCACGTAGTCAAATAGAGCACCAACAAAAACATCTCACTTATTCCTAACACAAAAATTTTTAAAATTACTCCTAAAATAGGAATCTCCCCACCCCACGCTTAAAAATCTACTTTCTCCCCAAAGTATACTTTAAAAGTATAAATAGAAATACTCTCTAATATCTGTAGGCCAAGCTAGTAGCATCTTTAAACATCAATAGGGTTTGGGACCCCATACTTAGTCTCAGCCATGATTCTTACCTCAGGCTTTCGAGTACTCAGACTTCCCATCCACCTATGACTCAACAAAAACAAAAACTACTTGAAGTACAAATTAAAATTACTGAAAATAAAACCAACCTTAACTTGGGTTGCCTCCCAAGCAACGCCTGATTTAGAGACGCGATATGACCCAATCTATGATTTATCCATTTTTCTTCATTCTCTTCCTCTAACTTGGAGGACATCTTCTAATTTGTTTATTACCTCTTGAATATGAAATCTAAAGGTCAACATTTCTCTCAAAAATAGCCTTTTTAGACTCATCAATCTACATCATTTTGGGCAAAGGTACTTGTGGCTTGGGCAGCTAAATGAGGAAGTCTGAAGAGGTCTTTGATGGGCTAAACTCTACCACCCCATACCTATCCCTTTCAATCACTGTAATCATGCACAATTCTTTGTAGTGGCATAGTGTGTTGAGTGGTTTGTACACTTTAAAAATTTTCTTTTCATCATCCAGCCTCATTATGAGTATGCCCTCTCTCACATCTATCAATGCTTCTTCCAATGCCAAAATGGACATCCTAGGATGACAAACACTCTTTCATCTGCCTGAAAATCTAATACATTAAAATTAGAAAGAATAATAAACTTATCAACCTTGATGAGAACATCTTCTATGATTTCTTCAGAATGAGCTAGGGTCTGATCTACCAATTGGAGTATCACAGAGCTCGATCTCGACTTCTCCAAGCCCAAAGTGTTAAACAAGGTGAGGGGAATCAAATTGATATTTTCCCCCAAATCACTAAGTGTGTAGACCACCTCACTGTTGCAAATTTGAATAAGGAGCATGAAACTCCTAGGATCTTTAAGTTTTTTGGGCATCTTCTACATCACCACAAAACTATATTCCTCAGTTAGTGCTATTATCTCAATATCCTGTAGCTTAAATTTGATAGTGAGCACATCTTTAAACTTCTTAGCATACTTGGGCATTCCCTCTAAAACATCTAAATAAGGAAGATTAATGTAAAGCTCTCTGAACGTGTCAAATAATTTCTTGAAGCAAGCATCCTCCTTTGCTTTTCTTAGCCTCTGTGGGAAATGTGGTGGTGGTCTCTCCTTTGCCTATTCAGCAACTTTGGTTTTTGAGTACTTATACTTTCTCAAATTTTTTGGCAACCTTTTCATCTACCTATAGGGGAACCAGCTCCATATCTACCTCCTTAGTTTTTTTTTTAGGTTCTTCAATGAGTTATTTACCACTCCTCAAAGTGATTGTTATTACTTTTTTGGGAGATTTAGTATCACTTGGCAAACCACCTCGAGGCCTGGCATTTTGTGTCTACTACATTTACCCAACCAGCATCTCTAAGTTCTTTGTAGCCATCTTCTGGATCTTTATATCTTCTACCATCTATGCTTGAGAAGCTAGAATTTGTTTCAGTATCTCTTTCATATTGCTAGTTGAGTCGTGGCCTGATTCCCTTGAACCTGTTGCTGTTGGGTGTTCCATGATGGAAATGGTGACTGAATTTAAAACTTTTGGTTGTAGGTAATCCTATAATTTGGCCTTTGAACATTTTCCACAAACATCACTGACTCAGGATTTGCACCACACATGGCTGCAGAATGACCAGTGTTGCCACAAACCTCAAACCAAGTATGTTTCTAATGAATTGCATTAATTGTTCTTGCAGGTTGTGTAACCCCCACTTTTATATTTCTAAGTTGAGTAGTTAATTAATTCTATAGTGCAACAATTTGAGCTAATATAGCAGTAAACTGGTCCACCTCCAACACACCTGCAACCTTTTTTGGAGCACTTCATGAGTCACCTGCCACTCAGGATTCCCTTGTGCAATTCAGATCGATAGAGTGTATAGCTCATCAAACATCAATTCCAATGCTTGACCAATTGCAAGCTAACCTAGCAAAAGTTTTGTGTTGAGGTCAAGTGCCTTAATAAAAGTGTGAGATGGTACCTCATTGAACTACTGATGATGTGGACAGTCCTGATGAAGAGCATTGAAACTCTCCCATGCATGATATAAGTTCTAATCTAGCTTCTATTTCAAGTTTACAATCTAACTGTACAGTCTCACAGTCTTTCTAGATGGAAAGAATCGAATAATGAATTTTCAGGCTAAGTCATCCCAGGTTGTGATTGAACTTGCTGGCTTAGTGTTCAACAACTTCTTCGCTTCCCTCAATAGTGCAAAGGGAAAAGTGTCAGCCTAACATAGTAAGTTGACACACCCATTGGGATGAATGTGTCACTGTTCTCAATGAAGTTATATAGGTGGACTTATGGATCTTCATGTAAAAGACCCATAAACTGTTCACTTCTAATCAAAAGTTGCACCATATTTAGTTTTAGCTCAAAGTTACTGCCATCAGTTGATTTTTGAAAAGGGAAGGTCAAATTTGTCAAGAGTGGGAATGCCACTTCGCGAACTGTCCTATGGGTTGGTTGATCTTCATCCATGAGAGAAGGATTGTCTTGTTCCTCTTGAGTTTGCAGGATTCAGTAGAGAAAAATTATTTCACTTCTTAATTGGTGAAATAGTTGCTCAGGTTCGGGGCTTGGTTCAACCAATTCCCTATCCCTTGCCAGCTTACTAGTCTTTTGACCTATTTCCAGCAAATTTAATACCAATACCAAATGTAAAGCACCAAAAAAATCTAAAAATTTAAACTAAAACTAAAATAGTTGTTAATTTATAAGTCCCCGATAACGGCGTCAAAAATTTATTGCACCCAAACACACATGCAAGTATATGTGGTCTCACCAAGTAATATAGCGGAATTATATAAAGCCGAATATTGATCCTATAGGGACTTGTGTTAATAATGATCTAATTCAAGTTTAACTATTGAGATTAAATTATTGCAATAGTAACCAAAAGAATTTGAGAGTTTATAGTTAAAAGTAAACTAAAATAATATGGAAAAGTAAAACTTTGGACAATAAATGGATGAAAATCTAGGGTTAAAGCACTACGAACAATCATACTAAGCTATTGAACTTCATTGGTTAGATTACTTGTATAGGTTGTTGATTCTCAGGGCTTATCGTATGATCATGATCTCCCGGCCTCTAATCTTCTACCTAACTGGACAATTCAACCACATAGTTGAGAGGGGATGTAATCATTTAGATTCATTAAGATGTCATCCTACAAGTGAAACATACAGGGCTTATAGTTATATCCCTATCCTAGATGCCAATTCAAATTCCTTGTTTTATAAAAGAATAAAACCTTAATCTATTCATTCCCACGTTCTATCCTCTTATTCCCCCTCCCGAGCTCACAAGGACGACAATAGATGTATTTTAAGGGTCGTGAATCCTTAAAATAGTGATAAAAGGATAAATAAACAATAAAATTTGATAAACAATCAGAACTGAATCAATTCAAAGCATTGGTAATCGTGTTCATGGTCTTAACCCCTGAAAGGGGGCGTTTAGCCACTAATGGACATAATCGTAATTAAGATCAATGAATAAAAGATATAATCCATAAATAAATTAAATTAAAAGAATAAAAACACTAATTGAAGTGTTTTCCAGCCCCTTCTCAAGCTTCAAAGACGTCCAAGGTGTTTAACAATGTGTTCAAGTGTCCTGTTTATAAGAAGGAAATTTTGGCCGTGTTGAGAATAAGGGCCGCACCGCCCTTTCCATTCCCTAGAAATGGGGATGGCACCGTGGTGTTAATTTCATGGGAGTATGGGTTGCACCACGTTGGTTACTCCATTGGAGTAGGGGTTGTAACGCCCCTCTATCACGAGTACACACTAGAAACTCCATCTTGACTCCTAACTCATCTTGTGCGTTTTTCCTTCTATCCCAAACCTTGTGGTGTTATTTACACTTGATTTCCAGATTTTTAATCATCAATATATCATCATAATAAACTCTCCAACTATCCTATAGAATCAAACACCATGGATTGAGCTCAAAACAATAAAACGTTCAAGATAATGAACTAGAAACTTAATCTAAGAACTATTAATATTTAGCTTAGTGTTTTGACTCTTGGATTGATTCAACTGCACTTTGAACACTATAATCAAGTTTTTCAACACATAATTACACAATAATAATCTTAGGAACTCATTACACACGTTAGAATCCATTGAGATCAACTAGTAAAACACCTAACTCAAGCTAGTATCTCTAGTTTTCTCATTTGAACTCTAAGTGACCAAATTGAGCACAAAATTGTTTGAGATAAACCATAAAAATTGTAATTTAGTACATAAACACTTAGATTCTCAATTATATCATCATTAACATATTAAAAACACAAGTTTCCCTCAAAACAAGGTTAAATAAGCTAGGATAACAACACTGAGTTGCATAAATCCACCTCAAATTAGTTGCTCGTACTAAGGTTATAGGTGAAGCAAAAAGAGTGAGATGAAACTTTGGTTATGAGAAATAGTTAGGAGGTAAATAGGTGGTGTCAAAAAAATCCTTGTGAAAGTGATTAAGGTTGTTGGATTTTTTATAGGGAGATCCATAAAGTAGGTGTAGTAAGGGTAAGCTTGAATGTTGTGATTTATAGACACACAAATCATTGTGTTGTGTGCCCAGTACTCTTAATAAAACATGATGTTGCTTGACTACAGTAATAGGATGGAGTAGTATTCATGGATGGATGTAAGGTATAGGGTAGGATAGCTTAAGCAAGCACCTTTAACTCTAGATTAATCTTTAACTTGGAAGCAATGTATAGTTAGACTCCAGCTCTTATAGAAATATGTTTTGTGGGGAAATTATAAGATCGAAATGGTAAAGTGTGGTATTAGTTATTGAATTGATAGTTAAGAAGTATTGCGATACTTATGGGCTATTAGTATAAGATCCTCAAAGTTTCCAACATTTTATTTTTTACACTCCCATATTTGAAACATTAATTTTTGAGTTAAATGGTGTTTGGGTATGTTAATAAAATCATGCGGGGGATTTTTGGAATTTTTGGATGGGGTTCGGGGTGATTTAGGATCCCGGAGGCTGTGAGCCTCCACGATATCCCCGTGTCATGGAGGATACTCTCCGCGAGTTTAGCCTCTATAATACGGTCCATGCCATGGACCTAAGTAAAAATTGTGTTGTTTTGTTTTACTTAACTTGGGTGAGGGGCTTTGGGTCTTTTACCCCTAGTACGACCTCGGTCTTTTTGTCGCATGATTCATGCTAACATACTTGGTGATACCATTAAGCCCTTTTCTTTGATTTTCTGTACGTTTTTTGTTGAGGGAGAACTCTTAATGTGAAGTTACATACTTTGTTCCATAATTCTAAAGCTTCAAAAAATTCATATCCATCGTTTAAGGACGAATGATGCCAAGGGGGAGATAATGTAACACCCCACATTTTTGGGCTATAATTCAAACCGTTGTTCTATGTGTACAAACTCGAATCCAACTATTTCTACATAAATATAAGTGTCATGATCATTATTCTAGAGTGAAAGTGCTTTTGAAGGGAAGAATGTTCATAGTAAACACTTAGAGTGAAGTGGAGTTTGTAACTTTCATTATCGACCAAATTTTGGAATTCGATTCTACCAGGGTAAATTTTGAACATGTATAGCTTCTAGAATATGTGAAATTTTGAGACTCAAGACCCACTAAATAAAGATAATTTAGTAGTATTCAATGCATCTAATTTTGTCATAATCCGATACCCAAGCGAAAAGTTATGAGTTGACATGACTCGAACCAGGGCCTTGTCGTAATAGGCAATCCCAATCCTAACTAGGACCGAGAACCACCCCCATTTCCCAACCTAACTACCAAATGCATACCTTGAGTCGGCTCAAGCTGAACATATAACAAGATAGTATATCCAACAATATGGTGACTTTGGGAGAAGTCTATATCCGAGGCCAACCCAACCAAGTCCAACCACCCAATAACCTACCAAACCATTCCAGATATCATAAACCAGTACCATGATAATAAGCCAAAGTATGTATGTACATATTACAAAACAATCCATACCAAACCCAAGTCCACAGTTGTCCATACAAAGCCTCTACACCAACCAAAGAGTACCTAGTCGGGGCATGCCTCCGACCATAGCTTAAAACCAAAGTCTATGGAAGATAAGAAATATGTAGAGTAACCCATGACATGAAATAGATTCCTTCCAAACTATGAAAGCTCACCACTTCAATCCAACATCTACTGTCCCTAAATCAGATCACTAGGAAGGAGAAGTAGAATGGTCGATCCCTGAATAGCATAGGTATACAGCCACCTGAAGACGGGTTAGTGGGTGAACACTAGCATGCACTCAGGATAAGGATAAGATAATTTCATTTACAAAGTCAAACAATCCATAATGCATACAACCATACATATATATATAACCATGCCGGAAAAGGAAATCGGATTTAGCATGTCACTAAAACCTTTAACTGCGTTGTGTATCCTTGACATTCTAAACTACCCATGGCCTATATGGGTTTAGCTCCCGCTACTAAAAGGGACCCATTGCGTGTAGCCACACAACCAGGGAAGAAAACCTGGGATGACTAGTACATCCCCTAAAGATAGTATGACATCACGCACATAGTAGCCAAGACCAACCTCACATCAAAAAATAAGAGTTTTAGGTTTTGGTCCCCCTCGAGACCTTCACCTTCCACGACTTTGCTGCATATCCCGCCACTATTGCCCAATTAAAACCATAACAAGCAACCAACCAATCCATTTACCATTTATTAACCAAGGTCATTTAGTGGAGGTGTCGTCATACAGACCATACTTGCAAGTACTATTCATAGCCAACCACATATTGGTTTAAGGAGAATTCCAAGTGACCTTCCATTTACCATATTAAACCACTTGAGTGATTCCTTGTATCCCATAGGCATAACCATTTTTATAGACACCAAGGCTTTAGCATTTAATCCTTCAAAACCATGTACACCATTTATACCTTTTAAAACCATTTCCAAACCATTTTAGACCATGCCCGACATTTAAAGCATTTATATCACTTAAACTATGAAAAACCATCCAAATCCATTTAAGGTTCCATTACCGAACCAAACTATGCAAGAGTTACAATGAAAGTTCAACAATAGAGTGAAAACATTCTTTGAGGCAGATTATTAAGCAAGTTGAGGGAGTACCTTTACCAAAACCAATGCATAAACTACCATAATTAAGGTTACTCAAGACCCATTTGTTAAAATATAACCAACCAATAACCACATATGCAAACCATTTCAGAAAACATGTATAAACATAGTTTAAACCAATGTCAAACCATATGCATCAAGACCTTCAACATAAATTTCTAAAACCACCATTAATGATCCATAAATCAATGTTTACAACACAATACATATGCCTTTAGTTGGAACTAACAATGAGGGAAGGAGCATATACCTTATACAAGAAGATTCACGAAAGAACACAGACCGAGATGAGAAGGTTATCACATATCCCGAGCATGATTTACACCCCAACACCTTTATTCCAACCTCCAACTAAGTTACAAAACAAAGATGTAAGAGGAACCATTCCTCAATGTTAACCAAGTTAGAAACCAAGATTTGATAAAGAACACATACCCTACGCACGAGTTTCCGAAATGAATAACCAATGTGGATACTCGGGCTCTATATCTTCCTCCGCATCCTAAATAACTTTCTCAGACCTTTAGTTCCACGATGGAACCTTTACAAAAGCCATACCATATTTGTTCGCAACCGACAAACTTACCAACCCAAGATCCTCATCGGGACCTCCCCAAAAGAACATACAACCCGAGATACCAATACCACTGAAGGGAATCGACCATCCTAGGACCATCCACACCTCACCCCAACAAAACACATAGATTACCGGATGAATGGACTCATGCTAAAGGGAAACCCTAATTTGATTTAGAATTTACAAAGACACACCACCACTAAAGCTTGAGTCTTACTATACACCACTGATTCTATGTTCAAGCCTATCTAAAGCATGAAAGAGCTAACTTAGGCCACTGGGCTTTACTCCTTACCCCTATCCTAAAACACTACTCTTCTTCCATCACCATTACAATATGGGAACCATGAGTAAAGAACATGGACAAACCATATCCAACTATTATAACCAAAATCTCCATCCTATAATTGAGCACCCAAAACCATACAATGATCAAACCATGAAAGCATTTTTTAAAACCATGCCTTTCTAAGCATCTCAAGTACCCAACACAACTATTGCTACATCTACCAATTACAAAATTCAAGCCTACGACTTTTATACCCGCGATATGATATATCCTTCCTGAGATCTAGCAATATTTAATATTTCACAAAGGATTTTCACCACTTGTTCCTTTCCTAACCATTTCCCATAACAACAACCTTACCTTACTTCCAAAACCTTAACTCTGGTAGTCACCCTAGACTCTCCCCTACTTAGGGACTTCTACATTCCTCATTTCAACACATCACCATAATTCCTAAATGACTAACATCCTAACATAGAAAGAGTCATTTAAGAAATCTGAGTTACAAGAATTTTTTATGCCACCAAGGCTAGACAAAGACCCTCAAAATAGGACACGGCACCATAGGCATAAAGTACTTCACGATAACTAACTAGACCATAATGAAGAAATATCCTGACCAAACCATACCATAAGAAGAGTCCTTAATACTGGACACCTTTAGAAACACAACCACATATACGATGAGTAACTTAACATAAGGTCAAGGCTCATATCTTTGGAACAAGGTAAATGTAAAATGCAAACCTTAGTAATAAGGGCTAAATGAATCCATAAAACACTAGTAAAGTACTCTCTCAACTGGTAGAGAAGAGTGTTATCGAAATATGCAACCCTGACCTTCCCTTGAAGTCCACCAATAGAAGGGAATTTTATTTCTTTTTTGATTAACCACCAACCCTCATCCCATCATATCCACAAACATAATTCTCTATTCTAATAGGTGCCTCTAAAGACGTACACTAGGGACGCTTGGTTCTCCTATACCCAAAACCTCATTCAACCAAATGCTACCTAGATCCCAGCATTGACATACCAAAACCATGATATCAACTTGACTCCAAGGTTTCCAAGTAAACCAAAACCATTTAAAATCAGACCATGGACACCAAGCCCTTTCAAAAATCATTTGAATCCAACCAAAAATTAATCCATGTTTCATTAACCATCTATGTTGTACAAAGATTCAAGAATAGTCAAATTATATGACAAATTATATCAAATGGAAATTTCACTAATATTTTGAGGGTATAAATTTCCAAAACCAAAATCAAGTAATTGAGGAATCCAAAGTACCTCAAAATCCATTTAACATTCCCATTCATCTCATAATGTTCATAAATGTAAATAAAGCATGAATAATACATCAAAACTTATGGAAAATCACTTAAGTGAGTAATCATGTCAAAGACTTCAATCATGAATTTATTAATAAATTTTATGGCAACAATAAATTAAAAGTATAGGGACAAGAACACATGCAAGCTCCATGATCTAACCTATCAAATAACTAGATCCCCAGTCCCTCCGTTCAACCTGAACTCTCGACCTATATGGTATAACTCTCCCGTTATTGTATTTCCCAAATCATAAACCTCTTCCAACCTGTCAGTTTACCTCCACAATTTTCGGATTACTATTTCTAAGCTTATCATACTCTCTTTTATCAAAATCAGGCATCTTAATTCAAGCCTAGGATCAACCAACCACCATGTACTACTAGCAAACTACCCTTATAGAATATACATAAGCATGGTCTACCCTACAAGGAGGACACTTTAAATTCCTTAGTCACACACCGATAACTTATCCATTTCCATGGAAAACTATTCCCCATATACATGCAAGAACAAAAAACTCCACAGGGGAACATTAAGAAAGATGAGACCTTCATCTAAGAGATCCTTTAATTCTCCTTAAGATCTTTTAACTCCACCGAAACCATTGTATAAAGAAGGAATAGAAACTTGGACAAATGTCCAAAATAAGACCAACCCTAAACCAACCTCCCCATTAGAAAGACACCATGAGGGTTATCAGAAAGAACCCCTGTAATTCATGCACCACCAAAACTGAATGTAAGGAGAGACCTTTTGAGTTAGAATATTTAACTTTGGCCAAATAATAAGGATTTCCCTTTTGAAATCAACCTTCGAGTTCTAAGATATGATACAACTATTTTCCTTAATATTTAGGGAACGCAACAATTATCCCATTCATAAATCGACTCAACAGGGATCCTAACAAGTCTGACAATCTAATAATTGAAAGCATAAGTGCAACCAATCCATCCCTAAATGACATCAAAATCTATAATATTTAAGTCAAACAAATCCATCAAAACTACTTTATTACCAAAAGATGCCACACACCCCCATAGACTCTTTTGGTAATCATCGGGCAACCTATCGGCATAGAAACAGAAAAAGAAAAGAGTCTGAAATAACCTTGGGATCACATTCAGAATACATAACCATAAATGAGGTCACAAAAGAGAGAGAACCCCAAACTAAGTAAACCATACACACCATAAGTAAAGGAGTTTTCAACGTACCAGCATTGGCATCAAAATATGCCTCAGACTCTCAAGGAGTTGTAAGAACATTGAGACAATCCTAACCACTACCGAAGCCAGAGGTAGTCATCAATACTCTATTTGCCCAAGTGGAAACCCTTATGGAACATCCCCATCAAATGAGACCCAATAAACCACAACTAAAATACTGATTCCTTCCTCCCTCACAATAACCACAGTGCGACCAACCATATAATGTATAAAGAAAATGGGATAATAAAGATTAGGCTCCACTGGGAAAACCAGCAGCTGTGACCTCTGACCTAGTCTACGCCCCATGAGTTAGACTAGATCAATCTAAGTTATTTTTTAGTAGAACAGGTAAGTTTCCAAGACTTTAGATTGTTGATAAGAAATAATCTAAAAAGTGAACCTAGAAAGATTCAGATAAGAGTTCAAGACCTTAGACTTTATAGCCCAGAAGTAGAATAACCAAGAAAGTGAAACATTTCTAAATGTCTCATAATATCCTCATTATAAGTATGGTGCACGACACACCCATAAGAAAGAATCTACTCAACACGGCTTTGTGGAAAGTCCAGGACATTGAAACCTTAAGCTCTGATACCAACTTGACATTACTCAAATCAGGGCCTTTGTAATGGGCAATCCTAAGCCCAACTAGGATCAAGAGCCTCCCCTATTTCCAAACCCAACCACTAAATGCATACCTTAAGCCAGCTGAAGTCCGAACATATAATAGGATAGCGTATCCAACCATGTGTGACTTTGGAATAAGTCTATATCTAAGACCAACCCAACCAAGTCCAATTACACAATCACCTACCAAACCATTACGGAAACCATAAACCAATACCATGATAATAAGACAATGTATGTACATATAACAAAATAAGCCATACCATACCCAAGTCCATAGTTGTCTATACAAAGCCTCTAGACAAAGCAAAGAGTACCTAGTTAGGACATGCCCTCGACCATAGCCAAAACCCATAGTCTATGGAAGATTAAAAAATATATAAAGTAACCCATGACATGAAATAGATGCCTCCCGAACTATGGAAGCTCACTATTTCAATCCAATATTAATTGTTTCCAAATCGAATCACTAGGTAGGAGAAGTAGAATGGTCAGTCCCTATATAGAGTGGGTATACAACTGCCCGAAGTTTAGTTAGTTGGTAAACACTAGCATGCACTCATGATAAGGATAAGATAATTCCATTTACAAATCCAAGTAAAACCATGCATAATGCATACAACCATAAATATATAAACCTTTTTAGGAAAGGAAACTAAGCTTACCACGCCACTAAAACCATTATTGGGGCAATGTACATGGTTAGTATGTATGATAACCTTCATACCAAGCAAATAAGATTGAAATAAGTAAATGAAGGATCAGAGAAATTGATCAAATGATTGTTATTCCATATATGGTTACAATGCCTCTATAAAATTAGTCTTAAATTTAAAAACCACAGCAAGCAACTCTTATTCCACAACATTATAATTTTGTAGAGCTAGATAAAGTGCTTTGGTAGCATTATAAATAGGATGAAGAATTTTCTCACCCATTTTGCCGAGGACTATTCCTAACGCTACCCTACTAGCATCGTACATAACTTTAAAAAGGCATAGACCAATCAAGTGAAACAATAATAGGGGTCAAAGTTAATTTCTCCTTCAAACATACATCATCGGATATTAATTTCACTTCTGCCTTTAGAAATACATCATTAAACATAAATTAAACCTCATTCTCAGTAGCTCACATAAAGGATGTGTTGAGAAATCTTTGATGAACCTATGATAAATTCTATCATGACCTAAAAAGCTTTCAATGTTTTCCACAAAAATAAGTGGGAAATATTTTTCAATCACGTCAATCTTTGCTATATCAACCTCAATCCCCTTCTTTGAAATCTTGTGATTGAGCACTATCCCTTATTTAACCATAAAGTGATACTTCTCCTAAAAGAGCACCAAATTTTAGTCTTTGTACCTTCTTAATATACAAGACAAATGGGTTTGATATCCTTTAAAAGAGTCACCAACAACCAACATGTTATCCATGAATACCTTAATAGTTTCCTCAACCATGTCTGAAAAGATAGATATCACGCAATGCTAAAAGGTGGTTGCCGCATTACTTAGTCTGAAAGGCATTTTTTTAAAAGTAAACTACCCATATGGAGAAGTAAAAGTGGTTTTCTCTTGGTCTTTAAAAGAAATTTATATATGATTGTATCTCATCATTTACCAATAAAAAGGTATAATATCTTATCCTTAAAAGGCATCAGAAAGTGATCTTTTTCATTCCATGTATTTAACATACTATAGTCCATAGACAATCACCAAATAATAATTGATCTCATCAGAATAAGTCCATTCTTCTTATCTGGAACCATAGTGATTCCACCCTTCTTTGGCACACGTTAGACTAGACTCACATATTTTTTATTGGTAATAAGATAAACCACATTAGAATATAACCAATTGATGATCTCTTTTTCCACTACCTCTTGCATGAGTTGATTTAGACTTTATTGATTCTCAATGATAGGGATACAATTTGGTTTAAATTATATTTTATGAGTGCAAATTTTAGGTGGAATAACAGTAATATCAGCGATGGTCTATCTAATGACCCTCAACAACTTCTGTAAAACTGACACTAGAGCTTCAACTTTCCATTCAACCAAATCTGCTAATATAATAAGTAGAAAAGTACAGTTGGCTACAAAGAAAGTATACCAACTATGGGATAATAGAGATTTTCCCAAATATGGGATAATAGAGATTTAAGCTTCAAGATATGAGTCTCCTTAATAGTTGTCTTGGACGGTGGGGTTGCTCTATTATTCAAATCTATTTCTAGCTTTTTATCACAAAAGCATAGAAACCCAAACCAGCAAGTACGTTGACCATCTCGCTATAATTGTCAATATTATAACCTTTAAAGATCATGATTATTACCGCTAATGCTTCAATGCCAAGTCTCTTAGTAATAGGTTCTACCAATGTATCCCCATCAATTATATCAATAATAGAGATCACACACATGTCTATTGACTGCTTCATGAATAGAAATCACTAAATGTCTCTTTCTCATGATTCATCCAAAACTTCAACCGACTAGTTTCTGTATCAACCAATGTTTTTGCAGTCACAAGGAATAATCACCCTAAGATGTGTGAACCTTAAAATAACCCTCACAACTGTGGATAATAAAATTAACTAAAAAATATGTAATACCCCAAACTTTATTTAAGTCAAATATAGTCTCCATAAGAGTTAGTGATGACTTCATAAATGATTAATTATCATGTGAAAAATTGAATTAGCTTTCCAATGATACCAATTTTGTCCAAATTTGATATCGGAGTAAAAAGTTATGGATGTTTTACAGAGAATTGTTGAAACTGTCCAGAAGCAACGGTAAGGCCGACGAACCATCAAGCTAGCGACGGACCATCGCCCAAGCCACTGTGACTAAGGCAGTGAATCCATCTTCTGGCCAAGTGTGATGGTCAGGATCGATGGACCGTTGAGCTAGCAATGGACCATCACCCAAATTGTCGTAGACGAGGTAGAAAGTTCAGGTTCTGGCCAAGTGCGACGATCAGGACCGACGGACCGTCGAGACAGCGATGGACCATCGACCAAACCGTTGCCACTTCCGATCAGCAATTTAAGCCACTTTTAAAAGGAAATTTAGGTTTTTTTCCACCCATTTTGACCCCTAATTATACCATACCAAAGCTTATAACTTTATTATTCATCTACAACACCAAATTAGGGTTTCTCTCAAAGATCAATCCCCAAGAACAATAAACCCTAGGTGTTTAATTCCAAGTCATGAATTCAAGCTTTCCTTGACCAATCTTCAAGAATCATCCACCAGGTATGTCAAGTGTTGATTCATGGGTTCCTTTCACCCATGAAGCTCAAGAAACCCTATTTGTAATATAAACTTTGGATTCCATAGTATGAATTGAATTATATCAATGTTTATGTTGTTTTTTGATTTCCAAGTTGAAGTCTTTAATGACTATCATGAAAATATATTAGTATGTGGTTGAAATTCTTGCATTGAAAGTGTAAAATATTTCCATAAAGTATTATTTCAATATTTATGCCTAAGACTAAAGATATGCATGCAATAGTCAATACAAAACTCAACTAGTTCCATCAAAAATAGGACTGTCAGACACAGTCATTCAGATAATAGTATATTAGTTATACGAAAACTTCTATTATCAGTATTCAGATTCAGTGATGTCATGATCTCAGTTCCAGTTCACATATTCATGCATGAATTCTCACATTTATGTTACTCGACTAGTTAGTATTGTTCATGCATATAAACCCCTTACATTTAGCCTACCTCACTTGCATGTCAGTACTTTCAATCATTCTGATGCATTTACACTATGGTGTTTATACCATAGGTTCAGAAGTATGAGCTCCAGAGCATACTTAGTAGAACAGACATTCAGTAGCCAGACTAGCAGTGATTATTTTATTACTTTATTATTCTAGTAGTCCGGAGTTAGTTGGGGACATGTCCTATCAACTCTCCAGTTTTTAGACAGTTTAGAGGCTTTCAGACTAGCATATTTAATAGTTATTTTAGTACTTTTGGTATTGGTATATCGTATATCCGATATTATGTTTTATTAGATATTTGAACCTTATGGCCTTTCAGCCTTTTATTCCATATTTATATAGTATGTTATGCAGTAATCAAATACAGATATCAGTCATGGGTTAGCTTGTGGTCCTTTGAGGTCATGAGCTCCGTGTGGCATTTTGGATACTAGATTTGGGGCATTAAAAACTTAGTATCAAATCCAAGTTTAATAGTGTCCTAGGAAGTCTGAAATCTACATCAAGTAGAGTCTTGTACATGGGTATGTTGCACACCATATATATGTACAGGAGGCTATAAGATATTTTAGGAACAGTTTCCCTTCTTTCAGTATTCATGTCATGCCATGAGCATGAGCTCAAATTTAACTCTCAGTCTAAATTTATTTCTCCTTTTTTGTTTACAGAACATACCTCCCAAATGAAGAAATCAGCCCATCCAAGCAGATCCCTTGGATGAACATATTTCTCATGCATAGTTTAGAGCTGCATTCACTATTCTTGCTAACTCAGTTACAGCTCAAAATAAATGACCAGCTGTTATTTCGGCCAATCAAGTGGCCAACACTGTAGTAACCAGGATTTGGGACTTCACTCGAACGAATCCTTCAACCTTTTTTGGGTTTAAGTCAGATAAGGACCCTCAGGAATTCCTTGATTAGGTTCAGAAGGTTACGGATATCATCAGAGTTACAGCTAGTGAGAGTTCTAATCTATATGCAAATCAGTTGTAGGATGTGTCTCACACATGGTTCAAGCAGTGAAAAGCAGAAAGGGCTGGTGACGCAGTGCCCATAGAGTGGGAGAAGTTTTCCACTGCTTTTCTTGATGGATTCTTTCCCCTAGAGTTGAGGGAAGCTGAGGTGTTAGAGTTTACCAACCTCAGGCAGGGCAACAAAATAGTGAAAGAGTATTATCTTTAAATTACTCAATTAGCTAGATATGCTTCTTATGTAGTCCCAGTCAGCAGGGCTAATATGAGTAAGTTTGTTTCTGGAGTGAATAATAGTATGGTCAATAAGTGCAGATCTACAATGCTGATTAGTGAGATGGATATAGTCAGGCTTATGATCTATGCTTAACAGATAGAAGAGCAGAATTTTGAGATAAGGGAGAAGCAAAGTAAGAGAGCAAGGACAGGTAGTTTCAACTTTCCTCAGCCTAAGCCAGAGGGTGGAAGTCATTCTAAATTCCATCCAAAGTTATCCATTCCAACTCCTTCCTTAGCAAGTGCTCCAGTTCCTAAGTTCAGGGAGGGTAACAAAGATAGGGCACTAGGCTCTAAGTCTTAGGGCAGTGTTAGCAGTTCCCAAACCTATCCTCTTTGTCGGACATGTGGCAAGCACCATCGGGGTACTTGTAGAGCTGGAAGTGATGTTTGCTTTGGATGTGGTAAGCTAGGAAATAGAGTTTTTTCCTTAAAGATTTAGAGGCATTACTTATATGGTGTTCATATAGATGTATTCATAAATCATAAGAGCGTTCAGTACGTATTCTCTCATAAAGATCTTAACCTCCATCAAAGAAGGTGGTTAGAGCTCTTGAAATATTACGACATGAGTGTTCTTTATCATCCAGGCAAAGCCAATATAGTGGCCGACGCTCCCGGTAGACTGTCTATGGGTAGTATTGGTCATGTTGAGGATAATAAGAAGAAGTTATCTTAGGAAGTCCATCAGATTGCCCAACTAGGTGTCTGCTTAGTTTATTCAGTAGAAGATAGTATATCGATTCAGAACAGCTCAGAATAATCTCTAGTATCTAAAGTAAAAGAAAAGTAAGATAGAGATCCCAGTCTTGTTAAGTTAAAAGAGTCAATCAGAGATCAGAAGGTAGAGGTTTTCTCCCAAAGGGGAGATGGTGTTCTCTGTTGTCATGGTCGTATGTGTGTTCCAGGTGTAGATGACATTAGGAAATAAATTCTTAAAGAAGTGCATGGTGCGTGCTACTCTATTCATCCAGGGGCCATTAAGATATACCGTGACTTATGGGAGATCTACTAGTGGAGTAGGATAAAGAGAGATGTAGTACAGTTTGTGGCTAAATACTCTACATATCAGCTAGTCAAGATAGAGCATCAAAAACCTAGTGGGTCCATGCAGGAGTTTAGTATTCCTACTTCGAAGTGGGAAGAAGTAAACATAGACTTTGTAATAGGTTTGCCTCGTACTCATCGTCAGCATAATTCAGTGTGGGTAATTGTAGATAGAATAACCAAATCAACTCATTTCCTTTCAGTCCATACCTCTTATTCGGCTGAGGATTATGCCAAACTTTAAATCAGGGAGTTGGTCAGATTGTACGGTGTTCCATTATCTATTATCTTAGATAGAGATACCCAGTTCACCTATAATTTATGGAAAGCATTCCAAAAGGGTCTCGGTACCCAAGTTCATCTTAGTACAGCCTTTCATCCTCAGATAGATGGTCAACAAAAAAGGACTATTCAAACCTTGGAAGAAATGATAAGGGTGTCTGCAATTGATTTCAAGGGTAGGTTGGATGACCACTTGCCTTTGATTGAGTTTGCATACAACAACAGCTATCATTCCAGTATTCAAATTGATCTATTTGAATCTCTCTGTGGTAGGAGGTACAGATCTCCAATCGGTTGGTTCAAAGTGGGTAAGGCCGCAGTATTAGGGCCTGACTTAGTATTTGACACCTTAGAGAAAGTTTATTTGATCAGAGAAAGATTCCGGGCTGCTTAGAGCTGACAGAAGTCTTATGCATATGTGCGCATAAAGTATCTCAAGTTCAAGATTGGTGATTATGTGTACTCTAAAATCTCTCCCATAAAGGGAGTGAAATGGTTTAGCAAGAAGGGAAAGTTTAGTCCCCGATATGTTGATCCCTTCAAAATTCTTAGTCGTTTTGACAGGGTAGCTTATGAGCTTGAATTGCCTTCAAATCTAGCCTCAGTTCATTCAGTGTTCCATGTATCCTTGCTAAAGAAGTGCATAGGTGACCCAACAATTGTAGTCCCGGTAAAGGGCTTAGACATTCCAAACAACCCTTTTTTCAAAGAGATCCTAGTCAAAATTCTTGACTACCAAAATCGCAGACTGGGGAACAAAGAAGTGCCACAAGTCAAAGTTATTTGGAGGAATCATTACATTGAGGGAGATACTTGGGAAGCAGAAGCAGACATGCGGACTAAGTATCCACACCTCTTCTCCGTAACTCAGACTCAGCCCAAGGTAATAGCTTTCCAAAAGCTTATTTAGTTTCATGTTCAGATTTAGTTATAAACTTTGTATCAAATACCCTTGCATATCTAGTCATATGTTCATGTATTATGTCAATCACGTATTTATGCATCAGATATGCATTCTCATCATGATAAACTTAGCTTCTCAGTAACGTCAGTCATGCATTCATGAAGACTATCTGTTACATATCCATGCATCATACATTCATATTCAGTATGAGATTTAAGTATATCAGAAGTTCCAATCATTTAGACATTTTCAAATATTCATGTCCCTTAAGTAAGATTAGTCTATCACCTTTCCCAGTCCAGTTAGTCCTATTCGAGGATGAATGTTCCCAAAGGGAAGATATTATAATACCCTAAACTTTCTTTAAGTCAAATATAATGTTAAGAAGATTTAGTGATGACTTTCTAAATGATAAATTATCATGTGGAAAATTGAATTAGCTATCTAATGATACCAATTTTTTCCAAATTCAGTATCTGAGTAAAAAGTTATAGACGTTTTACAGAGAACTGTCGAAACTATCCAAAAGCGATGGTCAGGCCAATAGACCATCAAGCTAGCAATGGAGCATCGCCCAAGCAATTGTGACTAAGTCAGTGAACCCATCTTCTGGCCAAGTGCAACGGTCAGGACCAACGGACCATCGAGCTAGTGACAGACCGTCTCCCAAACCATCGCAGACGAGGTAGAAAGTTAAGGTTCTGACCAAGTGCAATGGTTAGGACCGATGGACCATCGAGACAGTGATGGATCATCGACCAAATCATTTCCACTTCTGATCATTGATTTTAAGCCATTTTTAAAAGTGTATTTGGGTCTTTTTCCACCCATTTTTACCCCTGATTATACCAGACCATAGCTCATAACTTCATTATTCATCTACAACACCAAATTAGAGTTTCTCTCAAAGATTAATCCCCAAGGTAGGTGTTTAATTCCAAGTCAAGAATTCAAGTTTTCCTCCACTAATCTTCAAGAAATCATCCACCCGGGTATGTCAAGTAATGATTCATGGGTTTCTTTCACCCATGAAGCTTAAAAAACCCTATTTGAAATATAAACTTTAGATTTCATGGTATGAATTGAATTATATCCATGTTTATGTTGTTGTTTGACTTCCAAGTTGAAGTCTGTAATGACTATCATGAAAATATATTAGTATGTGGTTGAAATTATTTCATTGGAAGTGTAAAATATTGCCATGAAGTATTATTTCAATATTCATGCCTAAACCTAAAGAATGCATGCAAGGTGTTTGATAAAATGCCTAAGAAAATAGGAATCATGCCTTATGACTCATTTGTGACCAAAACTGATGAATCTATATTTCTCTCTTATGTTCGATATGACACCCACATTATTGTTATGCTTTGTAATAGATTGACATAATGCTCATGAGATTAGGATTATGAAATTATGATATGTTTACATGCATTCCTATTCATGTGTAAGCTTATAGTATGCGAATACTTCATGAAAAACCCTAATAATTGTACTATGAATTGTTGACTATGGTCATGTGTGAAGAAGTGTCATGTCTTTTCAGTTTCATACTATCAAGTCCTGGGGGTACTTGTACCCGACAATTTAGTTGTATGCCTAGAGCCAGTGTCAGTTTCATGATAATCTCAATTATTCCATGATCAGTAGTATTCTCAGTCAGTTTCAAAAATCAGTAGAATTCAGTCAGTCATATAACTCATGAAAATTCAGTAAACTCAGTAATCTAAATAATCTCAGTCAGGTTATTAGATCTCAGTGATATTTCGTCAGTCAATGGAACTCAATGAATGTAGTCCAGTTCAGTTTAGTTAATCATGTTCAGTGTCCATTTAGATGAAAGTAGGATTCAGCACCAAGCGAGCCCAAGAATGGGAACTTACCTGTTATTAGAGGGTGTGATTCTTAGAAACAATCCTTACGCTCCAGAACTACATAGCCAGCATAGGTTGAGACATCAAACCTGCTAGATGGGGGTAGATGAGGTGGCTTAACCTGTTAGATAAGGGTCCCACTATTCTCATTAGAGTACCTGTTAGAGGAGGGTCACTCATATTCCTTACAATGGGGTTACAGATTAGAAGTATTGACATTTACAGTCTTAGTCTCAGTAAGAGAAATCAGATAGTTCTTCAGAATTTAGGACTGTTAGATAAAGTCACCCAACTTAGTACAAAACTCAACTAGTTCCATCAAAAACTGAATTGTTAGACATAATCATTCAGATAATAGTAAAATCAGTTATACGAAAATTTATGTTATCAGTATTTAGATTCAGTGATGTCATGATCTCATTAACAGTTCATATATTCATGAGTGTACTCTCATGTTCATGTTACTCAGTCAGTTAGTATTGTTCATGCATATAAACCCCTTGCATTCAGCCTACCTAACTTGCATAATAGTACATTTAATCATACTGATGCATTTACGCTATGGTGTTTTATACCATAGGTTCAAAAGTACGAGCTCCAGAGCATCCTTAGTAGATCATGCATTCAACAGCCAGACTAGCAGTGAGTCCTTATCATTGAAGGATAGCATAATTATTTTATTACTTTATTATTCCAGTAGTCCGGAGTTAGTTGGGGACATGTCCTATCAACTCTCCAGTTTTTAGACAGTTTAGAGGCTTTCAGACTAGCATATTTAATAGTTATTTCAGTCCTTTTGGTATTGGTATATCGTATATCCGATATTATATTTTATTAGATATTTGAACCTTATGGCCTTTCAGCCTTTTATTCCATATTTATACAGTATGTTATGAAGTACTCAGTTATAGATATCAGTTATGGGTTAGCTTGTGGTCCTTCGGGGTCATGAGCACCGTATGGCATTTCGGATACCAGATTTGGGGCATTGCAAAATGAAGGACTCGACCATCATAAACACATCATGTTAAATTTCTATCATCTTCTTCATGGTGCAATTCACTATAAGAAGTCAAAGTTAGTTTAGGTGAATCCAACCCTAACTATCTAAATACTGCTAGTAATATTAGATTAATGCTAGAATCTAAGCCACACAAAGTTTTTGATAAGTTGAACACCTCAGAGGTACATAGAATTAGGAAAGCTCCAAGATCTTTCATTTTCTCCACAAAAGATGAGAAGATATTGCACTATAGTGGTGTAAATTATCAATGGGCTCAAAACTCATGATCCTCATTTTAGTCACCAAGTAATTCATAAACATTACATAACTCAGCATTTTCTCATATTCCTCAAATAAAAAGAAGTTCACAGACAACTACCTCAACATCAAAATAAATTTGTGATACTTTATTTTTTTGATACTCTTCTTCTATCTTTGACAAAATGGATAAGATGGTCATTGAATGGGAGCCAATATCTACGGGACCTCTTTTTCCTTACCCTTCTTAGCATTAGCCTCCTTTTCAGTAAGCGAAGGTAGATGTTCGATTACCTGTTCATCAATAGCTTGATTTTGTAATTCAACTACTTTCTCATCATTGATCATCATGGGCTCAGCATCATACTCTACAACCACAGGCATAAGTGGATCAAAAGTTATCTTACCACTTCTAGTGATTAAAGCCATGCAATAACTACCATTCGTTGGATTTTGGATGCTATTGTGTGAAAGTGTACTTTTCTAGCATTGATTCACTATGGCATACATTTGTCAAAATTGCTACTCAAGTTGCTCGATGGCAGTTATTATGTGACTCAACTTTTTAGTTAATCACCAAAATATCTTATCTAATCTCCTTAAGTTATTCATCAGTCTTTCTAATCTTTTCAACACCTTAGCAAACATACCTTTCATCCTGGAGATACTCGAATTAGAATAATATCTCATGGATGGAACATAAAGGTCGCTCCTATCATTCTAGTCATCATACTTTCAATTCAAATCACCATCTCTCCCTCTACTCCTATCTTTATATCCAGGACAATTATATCCTTGACCAGATCTCTAATTATCTTGATTAGAGCCATGGATTTTGACTTGAAAACCTACCTGATCATCTAGATACTTTACCTCCTCCTCAAAATTATAGTCATTATGTCTAGGTGTATTTTCTTATGAACCAATTGCATTAACCTTTTCTACTCTTAAATTGTAACCTATTTCATGAACAAGCTAAAGCTGTCCTTAACTGTGTTACCTCTTAAGCGTCTGAATCATATTCCTTCAATGTTTTTCTTTATTTCTATCACATAAGTACTGCGGGAATGTATGAATCTCGAGAGTGCATACCTCGATTAGCTTATGTGATCTAATCAAGAATTGTATAATCTTTCTCCCAAGTTAAACTCATAAATACATCTTCATAATAGTATCTTCTACAACTTTATTATAAGCATTTAGATCCTTGTATAAAATATCAAGAAAACTATGACTAGGTATTCTATGATTAGGGCCTTATGGCAGCTTCTTCTTAAACCTCAACCATGGCTCGTACAGTACCATAAAATGTAATTGTCAAAAGTTATAAATCACATCATTCAACTATAAAATTCTTAAAGCTGGGAAAAATCTTTCAAAGAACTATATCTTCAATTCTTTCCAAGTAGTGATGGATCCTTTTGGAAACCCCGTCAATCATAGAGTAGCTTCTCTAGTCAAATAGAAAAAAAACAACCAATATGATTGCATCTTGAGTCACCACATACAGGTTATAGAAATTGCAAATCCCTACATAGTTCATCAGATGGAAATTTACATGAGTAGCAGCCTGTCCGGTGAATACTTCTTTCAAGATCAATAATTTTATTATAGCACTGGTAATGTCGAACTTAGTTCTCGATGGCAATGGGATGGAACAAGATCATTCGTTTCACCTACCTATTACAAACTCGTATAATCATCTACTTCATCAAATGCAGGAACATGATGTTAGGTACACTGATGTCCCTTATTCCTTCTATACCTTCTATGTTCTTTAGCGACAGCCAGACAGTATATTTCTTCTTGTATAGCCTACTTTCTAAGTACCACTTGCCTAGCATTTTCTTGTTTTGCTAGTTCTTTAGTGAGAATGTAGGCAGTAGTTTTATTTATAGCCTCCTAAACTCCTTGATTTTGCACTTCTTGACTAAGAATTCCTTTGCTAACCATTTTTTTTGACTTCTCAGAAACTATTATAATTTAGGATCAAGTGAAATCGGGGAAATGCCTTAATTTTGAGTATTATTGCATGAACTGGTGTGCAACATAAAAACAATACAACAAAATAATAAGGAAATAAGGACAAATAGCTAAATAAACACAACTGAACTAGTCCTAAAAAGTATTTCCCTACAATGGTGCCAAAATAAGTATAAAGTACTCGTGGTCAAATAAAGAATCCAAACGAGGTTGGGATCGATCCCATAGGGAATATGGTAGGATGCTTGATCGATGTGGTTATTTAGACTATTAATCTACTATTTCCTTAAGGCGTTTTGTTGTAACAAGTAATGATCTCAAGTAACCAGTAACCAAGTAATAGAATATTGATTAATTGTTGTTTAAGTAGTAAGAGAAGAAACTAAGGTTGTGTTTCCCATATTTTATATCATAGTAGGTGTGACATAATAGTACTCTTTACTATTGTTTAGCATACCAGATTGGTAAGTTAAGTACACCACATAAATTGGTCCATCTATAGGTGCATAAGATTTTCTAACCCTTACCTTTGATCATAAATTAACTATTCTCGGACAAAGTTTAGATATTGGATGAGGTTTGATAACCTCAAATATTCATTATTACATCATTTTTTTTAATTTGTTACCCCTTTGTTCCAGCAAGTAAGAATAAGGTGAGTCCTAACGCGTGCACTACTTAGAAAGCAATCAATATTAATAGAAGAACAATCCATGCATAACAACCGCTCTAAAATCACTATTCACCCAATCTATATTGTTAGTTCATCATGGTTCCCACAAACCTGGTTGCGGGATTTAGATACTCATATTCATTAGATCACACTGGAGATTATTAGAAATTTCATGATCATAAACTAATGAAAAAAGCAGAAGAATATCTGGATGCTTTGAAACTTAAGAACAAAAATCAAGATATCAATTGAATTTGTTAAAATCCAAGAACAACTCAATGTTGTCAATTCTAAGACCTTACAAAGAGTTATAATGTCCAACCTCTAAAATTAACCATAAGTAATATATTTATAGACAAAAAAAAACCTATCCAAAACACAATAAAATTGTAATATTGGCACCTCCAATGAAAGATAGGGCAATCATGGTGTGATCTAATGATCATTCTTCATATACGTTGATAATGAGTTGGTTTTGGCTGATTCTCTAATGTCCATAGGATGATCATCAGGACATATCATTTTATCAAAGAAGGACTCATTGTATCTGGTTGTTTGACAGCCTTGACATTTTTATTTTGCAGAAACATCTTCCCACAGTCTCTAGAACAAGTTTATTGTTTCATACAATGATCTTAAGACTTTTTTTCTGATGTTCACCATATTTCACCTTCTCTAGTTCATCCAAATAATGCATAGGATGGCACATTACTAGATCAAACAACCATTGGAGGGCTCATCTAATACACGAGCAAATTAACTCTAAGGATAAATCTCACTTACAAATACAACATACTCATCATACCCATATAAATATGCCCTAGACAATCATATTTCCCTTGTTTTAAGCATTGAAATAACCCTAAAACCATAATGCATTAGCCTAAATACCCAAAATGTGAAACCCGAGTAGTCACACCTAAATTTTTGCTAAGCACCCTTGGTAAACTTTAGTGCTTACAGAATGTTACTACCATGATAAAAGTGATAATGATAACCTCGACTAGGGAAACCCCTACCTCGAGATTGAGCACCAAAAATCTACTCTAGCAGAAGGGCCTCTTATTTCTGCCTCCATAGGCTTTGCAATGTATCTCCTCAATTGTACATGTATGACTAAAAACCTAAAAAAAAATATAGATCTAGCACCACTAAATGCTCTACTGCCAAATAGAGTGGTAAAGTCAACCCTTAAAGAGTTTGTAAACTCGCTTATGCTCTAGAGGCATAATCATTGCAGCATGCCTAGCCAAATAATGAAATTTTACCTTGTACATTGATACAGACATAGAACCCTACTGAAAACTAATAAAATCATTATGTAACCTTTAATCTCATGACTCATGGCACATACCTTATAATGAAAACCTCAGAAAACTTTATCCAAATAATCAAAGGTAATCCTTCAGGTCTACACTTGATATAAGCTGTCCACCACTATTTAGTTGGACCTTCCATCTAAAATGTGGTATATTCCACCTTATCTTACTCAATTAAATCGAGGTTATGCAACCTCTCTTGACAATTTACTAAAAACTCATGCGCATTCTCTCCCGGAGCACCAAAAAACCTTTGGGAATATAACTAGATAATATAGGCATCTCCAACTCTATAGAAGTATCAAAATCCAAATCACGTATCGTTTAGGCACCTACCCAACTCTTCCATTGATAGGAGAAACCTTACCACCTAATCATTTAATTACGTAGGGAACATATACTAAACTATTTTGAAAATAATTAAACCTCTAAATATATAAAAACTTTCTTGTACAAAATGTATTTATTACATAATTACATTATGAAATAACCTATCTTGAAACCTAATCTAAATCGATATAAGAGCACTAAGGAAAAAAAGAAGACCTAAGACACAGCATCCATGTGAGAGTAAGGTGATAGAAACTATTTAAAAATAACCACCATTGTACCGATGGAATCACCACTGACCTACAACATGGATGAAATACCCCAAACTTCACCCCTTGAAATTTTCTTATGTGGTGAACCCTCTAATCATCATAAGACTCACACCCTTGACTCGTATGGTATAGGTATGGGTCAAGGGCCCTAGTCGTATGTTGGTCAATGTCATATTGTCCAAGTTCTATTCTTGGTATGAGAAGACATCATACAAGTCATATGTACATGATATGAGAGGTAGCGTCTAAATCATATATTGTCTAGTGTCTAGCCTTTGATATTTTGCTAAGGGTACAAGTTGAAAGGTACTAAATGTATGGTTAGAGTACGAGTTAGACTAAGGAGTCATATGTTGGATATAATATAATGTCTAACTTTATGATCAAGTTACGAGTAGAGGGTACCACTCGTATGATGTGGATACGAGTGAGCGATCCAATCGATCCCTCCTGCATCCCTTTTACAGCTTTTAAGATGAGGGTATTTTAGACATTTTCCACCCTAAGTCGTTAAGAACTCATATATTATAACACTATTTGGTCCCTCATTCTATACTTCAGAAAATCAAAACACTCTCTAAAAACCGCTCAAGGAGATAGGGCTAGGGTTTCTTCAAGGTGGTCATTTAGAGGCTTAAGGGTCAAAATGTCTCTGTGAATCTTCATAACTCAGGCATGTGACTTTTCCTTGATTGTTAGTTCATAAAACTTATGTGTTTTAAACATTATTCTTGAATCATTAATGGTGGTTTTGAAATTCATAGTTGAGGGTTTGAATGCATAATGTTGAGTATCATTCTCTCATGATTTCACTTATGTTTATACATGTTTTTTGTGATGGCTTGGCACATGTGGATGCATGGGAATTTTGGTTTAATAAGTAGGTTATGGTTAACCCTAACATGATAGTTTTTGACTTGAAATATGGCTTGATAATGGTATGTCCTCAACCTATTTGTGAAAATGTCTTTAAGAAGAATCTTGTGATATGATGAATTATGTTTTCAACTAATAACTAGCATAAGAATGTTACTGAAGGATGAATGTTCTTGTAAAGGTCTTGATGACCATAAATTGAATCAAACTATGATTTGAACTAAGGCATTGGCCTAATAATGTAATTAGAAAATGGTTTCATGAGGGCCTTATCGGCCATAAGTTGATTTGAACTATAACCTTGGTGGTTTAAATGGTCAAATGCATTCGAGTCCCTAAATGTTGAATTAAATTTTTGTCTTTCATAGACAATGGGTTCAAGTCCCAATGTTAAATGATAATAGTTATGGTATGTTTTATGCTTGCAAGTGGGGTTGGTATGAAATACTAATGGGATGTCTTTTGTAAGTTAATGGATTAATGTTTGTGTATATTTGTAATAAATATTTTAAATTGGGATTTAAAGTGAGATGTGTAGATGGTATGTGAGAGTGGAGTCAAAAGACTAACACTGGAAACTGCACTAGTCGGTGCAGGTATCAATATGACTGGGAGGTTTGCATCCCGCAAGTGGATATATTAATAGGAGGTTCGAGTCCCCCATATTATATACATTGGTTCTTAAGTCACCTTGATTATGTCAGGAGTTTTAAGTCCCCCATTATGGCATATAAAAATAGGGATATTCTCTAGTTCGTGTGGCTACACGTACTGGGGCCTTCCAGTTAGGGGAGAACTGGGCCCATATAGCCCTTGGATGCTTTGTCTTATAACGGTTATGCTACATAGCCCAGGTAAAGGTTTTCAAAGTTTATGCCAAGCCTTGCTCCCTTTCCTGGCATGATATATATTTTTATATACATGTGATTACATATGATGATTTGACTCTATTTTTAATGATTGCATTATTTTATTCCTCTATTCCTGAGTTACATGCTAGTATTCCAACCGCTACCTATCTCTGGACATTGTATCCCCATGTGATGTAAGTCGCAAAACTTCTTCTACTTTACTTGTGTAGTGATCAGGTGTTCGAGTTGTTCATGAGTTAACATTAAAGTGGTGAGCTTCCATACTTCAAAAGGCTTCATTTTATGATCTTTATATTCTATGTCTTAGACTTATTTAGACTTTAGTTTTGGCTATTATTAGGAGCATATCCCAACATTTTATTGACTTTGGATTGTAGAGGCTTTATTGGTTTATTATGGACATGGGTGTGTTGTTTATGGTGGATGGGTTTAGATATTTCATGAGTTATAATCAGTCTTGTTCTTCATTATCTGGTTATATGCTGGAGTCAACCGACACTTATGGTTTTTATATTGGTAGAGTTAGGTGAAGAGGGTGATCTCCGATCCATGTAGGACTTGAGATACCCATCATAACCAGGCCTTAGTTTGAGTTGTGACAATGGCTCTCTCCCCAATTAGATATATAGTATGTTTAGTATCTGTACAACCACATGTACCAATAAGTATCATCTACCGACTTGTATTAGAAACAAATTATAATAATAGAAAATATGAGGGAATCATAACATTAATTAATATTTCTGAACAACTAAGCCTTCCTAATCCCATTTTGCTAAGTTCCCAAACATCTGCCTTACTCCCTATTTAAAAGCACCCACAACCCTACACTCAATATATTTATGACCCACTATTCCACACTTGAGTCTACTAACAAGGATACTGCTCGTATCCTCTAGAATATCACAAGGACTTAGATCATATACCCCAAAACCCATAGGTGTATACCTATATATACACATATATATGTGAGTATGTGTTTCTGTGTATTTATCTCTTGCATACTAAATTTAAGATTTGTAATCAAACTAAGACATCCCTTACACCTATATCCTCTTCGCGCAAAACTAACCTCTAAAAATATTTATTGTGATCGATGTCAAATATAGTAACCCAAACTAGGTTGGGGTTGAACCCATAGGGAATTCATAGAATTATATCTCGAACAAGCAGTAACAACCTATTTGTTGTTACTTGTAAGTATCAAACCTTCTATAGTAGCTTCTTTTTAGGCTTGAGTGGTTACGACTCATAGGCTCACCCTACGATTCGTATGTTGCAAATTCTAGTCACTCCAGTAGTTGTTCACCTTCAAGGCTCTTGAGTCTGTTATTAGATGTCTTCTTACCACGAGTAATAATCAGTCCTTATGACTTGTGGTCCTTACTCATCCCCACTGTAGCATCAATCGTTATGAATTTACACACTGTTCTCAGTACGACTTCACGCTATGAGTCGTAGTTTGTCCTTATGACTCGTAGTCTTCTGTTACTTAGCTACTTCAGCTTTGGCCTCTTTTTATCTTACAGTTGCATGACATGACTTTTAGTCAATCCTTATGAGTCGTGGTCAGTTTTCACTTAGCTTCTTTAACTCTAATTTGTCTACTATCATCCTTATAAGTCTGGCTATGATTTTTAAGGTGACTTGACAATTCGTACCCTGACCAGAACATTAATCTTTTTAGAACCTTTTCTTTCATTTTTTATTTGTAGACACTTCTAACCTAATTTACCAGTAATCCATATGAAACACACGTCATATCCAATAAAATACCCTAAGTCAATGCATAATTTCACCATTTTCTTGATTGTTCTTTTGGAATTACTGGTCGTATTATGCTTGTTGTTACTGGTAAATATCAAACCTTCTTGTTGATTTTTGTTTGCTTACTTATATGTTTAGCCATATACTTTTGCTCGTCATGTTCTTATTCTTCTAGTAGTATCCTTTTGAGTGATAGAGGGGTTAAAGATGGTGGACTAGGGTTATGTCATAGTTTGGGGTGGGATCTGGGATCTAGGTTAGGGTTGAGACTAGGTTTGAGTTTGAAATTAGAGGTGAGGGGTAATACGGATAGGTGGGATAAGGATGTTTATAGGTTGTGAATTAGGTCATGGAACATAGGGACACTACAAGGTAAGTCTATAGAGCTGGTAAAGATCCTTAGAAAGTAGAGGGTTAGTATATCTTGTGTCCAGGAAAAAATATGGGTTAGCAATAAGGCAAGAGATGTAGATAGATATAAGTTATAGTACGTGAGTAGCATGAGACATAGAAATAGGGTAGGAATCTTAGTGAGAGAACAACTTAGGGGAAAGTAGTAGAGGTTAAGAAGGCCAGTGATAGATTAATGTCTATTAAGTTGACCATTATAGGGTCTATGGTGAACGTTATTAGTCCATATGCCCCGCAAGTAAGCTTGGACGAGGAGAAGAGAATGGGTTTTTAGAGGTTTTTTATGAGGGGGTGAGGGGCATCCCAAGCATTAAGAAACTTTTCATGGGAGAAGATTTCAATGGCATATCTTTTTTGGTAGGGTATGATGATGTGCATGGCGGTTTGGTTTTACGGAGAAGAATGAAGGAGGAGCTTCTCTTTTGGATTTTTTAAGGGCTTTTGGATTTTTGATAGTGAACTCAATCTTTTCGAAGAAGCAGGAATACCTTATTACCTTTTGTAGTCCAGTGGCCAAGACTCAGATAGACGTTATCTCCTTAGGAAGGGTGATAAATCACTTTTTAATGACTTTAAAGTCATACCTAGAGAGAATTTTTTGACCCAATATAAGCTCTTAATAATGGACTTGGTAATAAATAAAGGTAAAAAGAAAAAGGGTGTAGAGGATTATGTGAAGTTGGTGTAGAGAAAGTATGACAAGGAGAAGAAGACTAATAGGTAGGAGTATAAGTTAGCTAGGAAGAAGGCTAAGTCAGCGGTCATAATAACTTTTGAGAGTTTGTATGTGGCTTTAGAGGAGAAAGGTGGGGATAAGAATTTATATAGGCTTTCTAAGTCTAGGGATCGAAGGGATCGTGATCTTGACCAAGTGAAGTCTATCAAGAGGGAGGATGGCAAAGTTTTAGTTGAGGATGTATTTATTAAGAGGAGGTGGCAGTCCTATTTTCATAGACTTCTGAACGACGACAGGGATAAAGGATTTGTGCTTGGTGACTTGGAGAACTCAAAGAAGTATCACAACTATGGTTATTGTTGGAGTATCAAGGTGGAGGAGGTCAAGGGTGCGATTCAGTGGACGTGTAGAAACAGGGCGACTGTACCAGATGAGATTCTAGTGAATTTTTAAAAGACCACGGGTAGGGTAGGTTTGGTGTGGCTTACAAGGCTATTTAACATCATTTTTAGGGTATCAAAGAAGCCCAAAGCTTGGATATGTAGTATGATTATTCCATTATTTAAGAACAAATGAGGTATTCAGAGTTGCAACAATTATAGGGGCATTAAATTGGGTCATACTATGAAGGTTTAGGAGAGGGTGGTAGAGTTGAGGCTAAGGATAATCATGACCATTTTTTTGAGAATCAGTTCAGTTTTATGCCAGATCGCTCGAATACTGAGGCCATTCACCTCATGAGTAGATTAGTGGAACAGTTTTGAGAGAGGAAGGAGGATTTGAACATAGTGTTCACTGATCTTGAGAAAGAATGTGACAAAGTTCCTAGACAAATTATGTGAGGGTGATAGGAGGATACAAGGGTGCCCGTGGCATACACTAGGACAATATAAGATATGTACAATGGTTTGAAAACTCGTGTATGGATAGTAGGAGGTGATTCAAAGCACTTTGCTATATTGATAGGTTTGCACCAGGGATCGGCTCTTAGCCCACTTTTATTTACCTTGGTGATGGATGTTTTGACACTGCGTATTCAAAGAAAGGTGTCATGGTATATGTTATTTTCTAATGATGTTGTACTAATTGACAAAAGTTAGGGTTGAGTAAATGAAAAGTTAGAGGTTTGGAGACAAACCCTTAAGTCTAAAGGTTTTAGGTTGAGCAAGACCAAAATGGAGTATTTGGAATGTATGTTTAGTGATTTGTCGAATGAGGAGGACGTTGTTATGGAGTTCGATTCTTAGGCCATTCTTAAGAGGGAGAGTTTCAAGTATATTTGGTCTTTGATTCAGGGGAATGGCGAAACTGAAGAGGATGTCTGATATTGTATTGGTGCAATGTGGTTTAAATAGTGACTTGCCTTGGGAGTCTTATATGATAATAAGGTGCCTAAAAATCTTAATGGCAATATATAAACACTAGCAGTCCGACAGACTCTATTGTATAGATCAAAATAGCCACTTAAGAATTCCTACTTCAAAAAAATGAAGGTGGAAAAGATGAGGATGTTGCGATAGATGTATGGACATACCAGAGAAATAAGGTTAAAATTGAGATTATTCGAGATAAGGTGGGAGTGGCTTCATTATAGGACAAGATGAAAGAAGTGAGGTTGTGTTGGTTTGGACATGTGATGAGAAGAGATACGGATACTCTGGTTCAGAAGTGTGAGAGGCTGGTTATGGATAGTCTTAGGCGGGGTAGATTTAGGCAGAAGAAATTTTTGGAGGAGGTGATTAGGTAGGATATGGGTTAGTTATAGATTACAGAAGACAGGAACCTTGATAGGAAGGTATGGAGGATGCAAATTAGAGTAAAGGTATAGTGGACAGGAGTATGTTCGAAATAGTAGGAATGAGTGCTCTATTTTTTTTTAGTCTATGGTGTCTTGTAGCCTCTTGTTCATGGTGTTTGCTGATGTGTATGATTTAGTATAACCAGTTTATAAATATTACTTTGTGGGTGTCTTGTATTCTTTAGTATCTAGCGGTGTGCCACGCCTTATTTGTTGTTTGCTTCTATGTTTTTGTTGTCTTTGTTACATGTCCTAAGCCAGAGTCTATTGTCCTGACTACGACTCGTTCTGAGAGTTGTGATAACTCCAAAACCTAAATACCTGAGATATGTCTGAGCTACAGTCCTTATGACACAGATGATGAGTCGTAATGTCTGACAATGACTCATTAAGTGAATCGAGAGGCCTGTCACCAGAAAAATTTTTTGGTATATTTCTGCAGTATCCGACCCTGTACACTGAACACATAAGTTACCCTATAATTAAATAAGTATAAAATATGAGTTGCCTCTACGCAGTATTTGATTAAATATCGCGGCATGACATAGCTAGGTTAGCTACTCAAACTTCCCACACTATCCCAATGGGTTACCTCTCATGTAGTGCCTGATTTAACATCGTAGCACGACTTAATTTCCTTGATTACTCAAACTGAACCAAGACTCAAATAATCAACCACTTTTACTTCCTCATTATTAACTATAAAGTTCTTGACCCTTTGCCCATTAATTGTGAATGGGTTATCACCATTATGCTTTAATTAAATAGCACCATATGGGAACACCCTTACCACAGTGAACAATCCATACCATCTAGACTTCAACTTGCCTAGAAATAAACCAAGTGTCAAATTATACAGCAACACCTGATCACTGGGTTCAAATACTCTTTTCTCAATTTTTCTATCTTGATACAGTTTCATTTCTCCTTATATAGAGCAAAACTGGCATATGTCCGGAGTTAGAATTCATCCAACTAATTCACTCTTCTCATCCTCAACTTCGTTGCATCATGCCACTCAATATTCATCTTTTTCAATGCCTATAGTGGCTTGTGCTCATGTTCAATACTCAAGTGGCAACCCTTACTATACATAATTTGGTATAGACAGGCGTCTATGGGTGTCTTATAAGCTAGTCACTAGCCCCACAATGCATCATCTAACTTTCTCGACCAATCAGTATTATTGGCATTCACAATATTCACCAATATGTAATTGATCTCTCTATTGGATACATCAACCTATCTGCTTGTCTAAGGGTGCTAAGGTGTTGCAACCTTATACTTTACTCCATATTTCTCAAGCATACTCTTGAATAGATGATTACAGAAATGCGACCCATCATCACTAATTATTGCACGTAGAATGCCAAATCGAGAAAAAATATGTTTCTTCAGAAATATGGTGACACTTCTACCTTCATTGTTGGGGAGTGCTACCGCTTTCACCCATTTGGACACAGAGTCAATCGCAACCATAATATATTACATACTGTAGGAGCTCATGAACTGCCCCATGAAGTTAACTCCCCACATATTAAACAGCTCCAACTCTAGAATAGGCACATAGGGATTTCATGGCATCATGAAATATTACCTTGACCCTGGCATTGGTCATAGGCTAGTGCAAAGTCACGAGAATCCATATAGATTGGCCAGTAATACCCACATTGCAAGATTTTATGAGTTGTGCAGGTTCCTTCATGGTATCCCCCAACAGGTGAATCATGATAGGCCTCGGAGAATACTCATTATCTCTACCTCTGAGATGCGTCTACGAATTATACCATCCACACAAATTCTGAATAAATAAGGCTCATCCTAAAAAAAATCCTTACCTCATGTAAAATCACTTTCTCTATTGAAAGGACAAGATTACTTGTCAAGTAATTGGAAAAATCAGTAAACCAGGGAATTAGGTCTTGCAATGCTGCCAAAATCTATTCATCTGGAAAATTATCATTGACTTCAAGGTCATCCCCTACTTTCTATATTTCTTTTTCCTCAAGTCTGGACAAGTGACCTGCAACTTGGGTTTTTGTGCCTTTTCGGTCCTACATTTCAAAATCAAACTCTTTTAGAAAGAGAACCCAACAAATCAATCTTGTCTTTGCATCTTTCTTTTCCATTAGTTATCTTAATATTTCATGGTCTGTGTGAATAATAACCTCGGTCCCAATCAGATAGGATCGAAAATTTATAAGGTAAGAAACACTGCTAGTAACTCTTGCTCGGTAATAGTATAGTTCTTTTAAGTAGGGTTTAACGCCTTACTAGCATAGTACATAGAGTGATATATATTTTCTCTCCTTTGGCCTAGTACAACACCTAAAGCCACCCCGCTTGCCTCATCAAAATCAAACTTCAACTCCTTCTCAAGAATCTTGTATTAAGGGTTTTCTATCTTTGGGAAATCCTTGATGAAATACCTGTAAATGCCAGCATGGCCCAAAAAACTCCAAATACCCTTCACCGAGACTGGTGGTGGTAGCTTCTTAATTACTTTAATTTTTGCATTATCCACCTCTATTCCCCTTTTTGAGATCTTGTACCCAAGCATGATTTCTTTTTTCACCATGAAATGGCACTTCTCCCAGTTTAGCACCAAATTGCATTCCTCACATCTACGAAGGGCATTGGCCAAATAGACCAAATAGATATTAAAAGTATCACCAACCACAGAAAAATCATCCGTAAATATCTCAATGGTGTCTTTCACCATATCAAAGAATATCGACATAATGCATCTCTGAAAAGTAGTGGGAGAATATAACCTAAATGGCATTCTCTTGAACACAAAAGTTCCATAAGGGCAGGTAAAGGTAGTCTTTTCTTGGTCTTTGGGTGAAATAGTGATCTGATTATAACCCAAATACCCATCAAGAAAATAATACCAACTCCTTCCTACTAAACTATCCAGCATATAATCCATAAACGGCATAAGAAAATCATTTTTCTGAGTCTATATATTTAGTATTTGGTAGTCCATACACATTCTCCAACCTGTGACTGGTCTCATTGGCATAGGCTCATTTTCCTCATTCAGCACTATAGTAATTTCTCCTTTCTTTGGGATGCATTAAACAGGACTGACACACTTGTTGTCCACAATGGGTTAAATGACACCAGCATCCAACCACTTGATAATTTCCTTAATTACCTCTTCCTGCATAGGAGGATTTAGCCAACGTTGATGCTCAATACTATGATTGTAGTCTGATTTAAGCTGGATCTTATGAGTATAAATGTCAGGTGAAACACCCATAATATCATCAATGGTCCATCCTATAGCTCTTTTGAACCTCTACAACACTGATAATAATTCCTCTACCTTAGTCTCAATCAAGTCAGCTACAATAATCATTGTTAAGGTATTGTCGGCCCCCAAAAATACATAGATCAAATGAGACAGGAGGGGCCTTCAACTCAAGATTGATGGCTCCTCAATAGACAGGCGATCAGAAGTACTATTTTTATTTTCTAGATCCAGACCAAGCTTTTTTGGAGCATACGTGTAAGAAACTCTACTGACAGAGTTCTCACAATCTCGACACATTCTTTAATTCTATCACCAGGAGCATAGAGAGGTACAGCAAGAGTGTTATACTAAACCTTTTCCAAATATCCTGCCCATACTTGCTCACTCATCATACGATCCAAATGTAATAGTCTTTCTGGTTCAAGATTTAATGGGAGCAAAGGATTGCCTCAACTCCTAGTGTTAGGTATACACCGGTGTATACCCAACTAAGAGCAGAAATTAAAAGACTCAAAACTTCAACAAATCCAATCAATAATTGAAAACCATATTCCCTAAAAACGGTACCACCCAAAACTAACCTCTAAAGAAGTATGTCGCGATCAATGTGAAAGATAGTAACCTTAACTAGGTTGGGGTCGAACCCATAGGGAATACGTTGAATTATATCTAGAAACTAATGAAATTACAGGTAGTGCGGAAAATTAAATAAGGGGTTTGGAAGTCACAGAAACACGTAACTAAACTTGAGTGCTTGAGGTTGTAAACAATAGAAGATGAACACTAGTATTGTATTCACCCTAGCTTCTAACTCCATAAGATTCTTATGATAAACTCACCTTTCTACTGCTCTGCATGTAAAGTCTAACAACTTATGTATAATCAACCATCTTATGAACGCATTGATAAATCTCACCCTTCACCTTTTCAGTCTCAGGGCATCGCCATACTATCTCTTGTCCTTGACCCCAATACAACTAGCACCTTTTGGGTCTCAAGTTGATTAAATGAGGGTTGATAGCCTCGAATCACTGTTGTTAGCTCCTTTTCCCAATATCAAACTCCCTTGTCAGGATCAAATACGGGAAATTCCCAAGCTTCTAGAGTATCTTAGGATACAATTAATATGAAGGAAATCACAATGCACGCAGTCACTGCAAAATAAATGACTCTGCCACTTCCCTTACGTTGGTAATCCGATAGGGTTCCCACAACCCTAGTCAAGAAAATTAGCCCCTCATGTTTATGAAATAATCCATGGAAATCAATGAAGAAAACATGTAATTAATTTCACAAAAACGAAAGAATAAATCAAAAATCTTTTATAGCATACAAAACCAAAAATCCAAGAATAAAATATCGAGTATTACAAAGTCAAAGGATGTAAAAAGTATCAAAAGTGTGTAATCCCATAAAAGCATAACCCAAAGGTATTTATAATGCCTCAAAATTACAAAGGAAACCTAATTAAAAAAATAGGAAAACCTTGGCAGCAGTAGTTGCGTCTCTGGCAATGAGTCATCAAATCTAGCTATGACTCATTATGTACTTTAGTAGCTCTTCTTTAGGCTTCAGTGGTTATGACTCATAGGGTCACCCTATAAGTCATATTCTGCTAATCGTAGTCACTCCAGTAGTTGTTCACCTTCAGGGCTATTAAGTCTGTTATTAGAATAACTTTTTACCGCAAGTCATAGCTAGTCCATACGACTCGTGGTCTTCACTTGTCACCACTAGGGAATCAATTCTCAAGACTTTATACACTAATCATAGTATGGCTTCATGGTACGAGTCATAGTCTGTCCTTACAACTCGTAGTCTTCCATTACTTAGCTCCTTCACTCAACTTTGGCCTCTAGTCATGTTACGGTTTCACGCCACAACTTTTAGTCACTCCTTACAAGTCGTGGTCAATTTTTACTTAGATTTTTCAGCTCATCTTTAGCTACTATCATCCTCATAAGTCTAGATAAGAGTCGTAAGGTAACTTGACAACTTATAACCTAACCAAAACTTTAATCTTTCCAAAGTTTATCTTCCATTTTTCACTCTTGGCCACTTCTAACCTAATTTACTAGCTATCTATATGAACCAAACATCATATCTGACAAAATACCCTAAGGCAATGCATAATTTCACCATTTTAAACATTGAACGTGTTGACTTTCCACGGTACATCATATAACATAACAAAACTTTGATAAGAACTTAAAAACAACAATGTAATAATATGAATACATACATGCAAGGTATACACATATAGTAGAGTTAGTGGGGACCCTTAAATATAATATATAGGGGATGAGCTCAATCCATGTACTAGTATTGATGTGGTACCCAATCCAATAATATACACAGTATGACACATGATCCAAATAACAATGTCGATGGGACACCTGATCTAATATCATTACCTTAATATATATAATCTTTGTCTAATTCTCAATTCATGATGATAATTAAATAATATCAAGTAGTGCCCAAAGGCTAGTGACAAATCTAATTCATGTATTTAATACAGAGAAAAATCAATTCAACACCACACTTAGATGAATCAAACCTAATAAGTTTAATGAACATACCCATCGACCACCATCAATACTTATATCAACTAATAATTGAAATCAAGGAATAATATTATAATACCCCGTACTTCTACCTAGCTTAAATTTATCTCAAAGATGTCAAAGACATGCTTTAAAGATGAATACACTTTAATACATGTGGAATTTTCAATATTTTCACTTTTTTTGTGTGAAATTCAATATGCTTTCCATCGATACCAAATTCGCCCAAATTTGACACCCGAACGAAGAGTTAGAGCTTTTTTAGTGAGATAGTGTATCACCTGAGCCATCAGCGCATCGCGGAGCTAGCTTAAATGGAAATTATAAATTTTCTGTGTTTATTCATGATAGTGGCACATCGCGCCAAAGGCCCAGTTCATAATTGCCCTTTTCCAGTATTCCAATACGATACCACCACGTCGCGGTGAGATTCCAGGTCGCGTCCAAGGTGGCAACGCAATTGTACCACATCGCGCCACCATGCAATTTTCTAATTTTCACTTTCCAGAGATACAGCACGATAGCGCTGCAGTGCTCCAGGGGTCCAGATTGGAAAATTTTCACAAAAAATTAAAAAATGCGTCCAGGGTTAAATGGGTCTTTTCCCATGATTTTATTCCACCTAGATATAGGATTTAAGCCTTAAAAACATCCTTAGCTACTTATTATTCACTTTTTCCCCAATATCAAGAATATTATCTCTCAAGAAAAACAAAACCCTAGCCCTTGAGAATCAAGGTCAATCTCAAGAAATCCATCCAAGAACTCTAAGAACCTTCAAGGTTTCCTTTCTCAGGTATGCATAGTACTCATTCATGGATTTCTTTTGTCCATGAAGCCCAAGAATCAAGTTTTAAACTATGAATTATGATAGTCATGCTATGTGTTAATTATGTTCATATGGTTGTTGTTGTTGTATGATTCCCAAGTTGGAATCTTTATGTGTTTTTATGAAAATATGTTAGCATGTGAGTTGAAAACCATGAATTTTTGTTGGTTATGATATGTTAATTTGATGATTATGCCATGCCCTAAGTCATGCACCCTAAGTGTTTGAAAAATGCCTATGAGACTAGAAATTATATAATATGACTCAATTGTGACTTAAGTGAAGGATTCATGTTTTACCCTTATGTTCAAATGACTCTCATGCTATTGATATGCAATGTAGATGTTTGTTGGAATGCTCATAATGTTAGAGTATGAAATTATGACATTGAGTATATGTATTCCTACCATGTACAAGATGATGATAACCATGTACTTCATGAAATCCCCAATTTATTATATTATAGATTGTTGATGTTGGTCGTGTATTTAAGAATGTCATGCCTTGTCAGTTTCCTTCTATCGAGTCCTGGGGGTACTTGTACCTAACAATTTAGTTGTGTTCCTAGAGCATGTGTCATGTTTTTCATGATATCCTCATTCAAGCCATGTTCAGCAGAATTCAGTCAGTCATGTGACTCAGGAAAACTCAGTAAACTCAGTAATCCCAGTAATCTCAGAAAGCTGAGTACTTCAGTAATCTCAGTAGTATTCTGTCAGTAAACGAAACTCAATGAACTCAGTTTAGTTCAGTTCAGTTGATCATGTTCAGTGTCTATTCAGATGGGAGTAGGATTTAGCATCGAGTGAACCCAAGGACGAGGACACATACTGACAGTTGAGAGTATGATCCTTAGAATCAATCCTTGCATTCCAGAACTATGTATCCAGCATAGATTGAGATATCAACACTGACAGATGAGGGTTGATAAGGTGGATAAACACTGTCAGATAAGGGTCCCACCATTCCCTTTTGGGGACACTATCCGATGATGGTCACCCACAGCTTATCTTTACCAGTGGCGCGGTATTGACACCCTTCCAATTGGGGTTACAGATTAGACCCCAACCTAGCTATATTAATTTATTTGGGGAATGTTAGTTAGATAACTACTTCCTATAATTACAGTTTTAGACTCAGTCTTAGTAATAGAACTCAGATAATTCTTTAGAATTTCAAGACTGTCACATAGAATCAACTTAGAATAATACAGCACTCTGTTAGTTCCATCAGAACCTAGACTGCCAGATACAGTCGTTCAATATTAGTTATATCAGTTATCAATGACTCATGTTATCAGTAATCAGACTCAATAGTTAGTACCATCACGAATTCAGTCACAGTCACTTATTCGTGCGTGTATTCTCACGTTCATGTTATACAGTTAGTTGGCATTGTTCATGCATTTAAACCCTTTGCATTCAGCCTACCTCACATGCATACCAGTATATTCAATCGTACTGACACATTTTCTCTATGGTGTTTTATTCTATACCATAGGTTAAGAAGAACGAGTTCCAGAGCATCAATAGTATTCCAGTTTCAGCAGTCAGAGTTAGCAGTGAGTCCTCATCCTTCGAGGACATAATCATTACTTTATTTCTTTATTACTAGGTTAATTTTAGTAGTTGGAGTTAGTTGGGGACATGTCCCATCAACTCTTTATTCAGACAGTTTAAAGGCTTTCAGACTACAATGTTTTCAGACTAGATATTTTTAGACATTGTTTCAATTTTGGTATTGTCGTACCACATTATTCAAATATGGTTTTATTAGATATTTATGAGTTTTGAACCTTATGGCATGTTTCAGCCTACTATTTCCACATTTATATAGTATATTATGCAATCCTCAGATATAGATATTAGTCATGGGTTAGCTTGTGGTCCTTCAAGGTCATGAGCACCGTGTAGCATTCTGGGTACCAGATTCGGGGCGGGGCATTACAAATATACTTAATTTCTCACTTTACTCTCTTACTACTAAATCTACACCTATTTTACTACGAGCAGTTGCCCCCACCATAGCTCACACAACCACAACCTTTTTTGACTCCTCTCAACTTACCATGGGTATCCATACACCTAATGACTATACTCTCCGCTCTCAATCTGGACCTTACTATTAACTTTAGGACCTACTAGAATTACACACTTTAAGCCTTACTTCACACTCATTATACTTGAAGTCAACATAATCTTTTCATTAACACGCAAAACACTGATTTCTATACCTATCTCTAGTCTATGCAGGCCTCATACCTTTTAATAATTAAATAGGGAAAAACATTTTAATAACTCATTTGGAAACCTCATCAATTCATTATCCTAGTTCTCATTGCTGGTCACTAAATCTGGACTCTATGCTCGTAGTGCTAAAATGTGAAATTCCCAATATTACTAATATTTTTAAATGCATAGCACCCAAGTCTACAACAATTAACCATAACCTACCTCCTATACTAATTTTGCTGGAACTAAGCATGTAAAGTCATCTTACATGTGCCTTGCCTATTACTAATGTTGATATTTCAACCGATAACACTCTAGAGTTCACCCACTTAAAGCTTGGCTTCTAAATCCTTATTATTTTAACCATAAGGTTCACTTGGGTGTTTTTGAATGAGGGAGAGGACATAAGTAGCCTCAACTGAATAAATGTTTTAAAAAAACTCAAGGATCTTACAGAACAACTACCATTGTAATAAGAAAAGTGTTGTTGATGTGGTAGATCTGTTGTTGTAGAAATGGTTCATAACGCCTAGCCTATTTTTTTATGAAAAAATAAAAAGTGCCTATTACAATCATGTTCATTTATATAATAACATTTGTATCCTATCTTCGAGATTCTGTACGGCATATCTAGGAAAATTCTACTTCTAGATTCCTTGTTGTGTGTTCTAAACCCAATTAATTTCCTTGTTTCACTCTCTTACAAATGATTAGGATGAGATCGACAACGGGTGAAAATGAGGCTCCTACGTATGTAGCTAGTTTCCTAATTAGGGGTCGAGACAGAGGTCAGCAGCGGGGTCGAGGAGAGGCGTAAGATATAGCACCATCTAGTGGCTTTGATAGAGATCCTTCACCTAATTTAGAGATAGAGGTAGAGGCTACCACCAGATAGAGAGTTTGGGATCAGCTTACATTCATGCTGGATTTGTTTTCACACCAAAAATTTAATATACCATAGTTGAGATTCTGAGCTTTCTGGAGGGTATGCCATAAGCAAAAGGGTTGTTGGACACATCTAGCGCTCCTCAAGTTAGATATGCATCACAGATTTCAGCATAGGTAGCATCACAAAGTGTTTAAGGTTTAAGAGCACAACTAGTTATTGTGACTACCAATTTAAAGGTATTTATAAAGTCAGTTATTGGTCGTCCTATACATATTATTACCTTGACTACTTCCATCATAAATTTTCCTGAACTATATCATCCCAAATCCCTCAATAATTCTAATTTACCTATTGAGCCTATAGATTTGCCTACTTGAGAATACTTTGTCAAAGGATAAGATAAAAATAAGGAATCTAACAAACCAAAATTGTGAAATGCTAATTTGATGAATCCCAACAATAATTCACAAGAAGGTTAAAATGTGGTAATGGGTCAATTTTTATTAAGCTAGTCAAATATAACAATCTGGTGTCAAGAGTTATATGGATAGAAAAATTAGAGAAGATGAATGCAAATAAGGAACAACAATCACAGTGATCAAAAAAATTTTTTGCAGATTGCCTGAGTTGGAAGATCTACAAAGAGAGAATTGCAAGATAAAAGGCGACTGCAAAATTCGATTACTAAAGCACAGGAAAATCCTAATGAGGTTCAGTTTAATGTGACGATTTTGTAAATATATTATTCAAAAATATTTACTATATCACAGCAAAAGATGGTATGGCATATCAAATGAGGCCCTTAATTTATGACAAAGTTTAAAACAAATACATATACTACATTAGCGCTGCCTTGGATCTCTTTTCTTAATCTTCAGCCTATTTTTGTATAAAGGAATCTTTATTCTCTTCAGCCATTGTAGCGGGAATGCCAATCCATTTAGATATGGCTACGATTAACAAAACTCGACCAAGTTGGCAAAAGTAAAAGTCCAGGTGGACTTGGCTACTAAACTTCTTAATTATGTGAAATTGGAAGTTCTTAATAATAATAATAAAACAAATGAAAAATGAGTCCAACAATTTAAAATTCAATATGAAATGTAGCCAAAGTCCAGGACATGTAGAACTGGAGTGTAGTGTTTACACCTTAAACTTAAAAAAATAGAAAAAGAGGAGAAGCAAGAAGAAGAAGATAAGTGGGAACAGTCTAATATACCTATAAAAGGGAGGTTTATAAATGGTAGAGTAATACAGGAAATATGGATTCCCACAAGCAGAAGGTTCAAGATTAATAATGGCTCTACCAAGCTTATGAAAATACTAACGAGAAGAGTCCTGCTACAACTAATGGAGTCACTGCAGCAAATTCATTTGATGTATTACGGGAGGATGGGATAGATAATAGAAATGCTGACAAACCAAGTAATATGGATGTGCAAGAAATTAAGACAAATCATGATACAAATGTCGAGGCAGAAACTATAGTGCAAAATCAGCAAGGTAATGAATAGTACATGTTATAAAAGGGAGTGTTAACTCATGATCAAGAACTATAGGTCCTCCCAGAAACTATAGTGCAAAATCAGCATGTGTCAAAAGTGTATCAATATTACTCTTCCATGCGGTATTTTTTGTTAAGTCCCTCTTTGGAAGAGTAATATTGATACACCTTTGACACATGCCTGGCAAAGATAATCAAGGTGACAAGTTTGTCAAAGGAAAAACATTGATTAGTAGTCAATAAGGATCCCAAGGTGTGAAAAACATTGTTGATGAGTTACTCGTTGTTGACATCTAATTATTTCTCTCTGTGCTTAAAATTAACGCCTTCATGCTTCCTAATCATTAATGGGCATGAAATAGATTTTCACATCTTTCTTATAATTCTTAACAAATTATTGATAATCATACTCACTTTAGGATTTTATCAATTTATTGTCATATTTTTTCTTTCCATAATTTATTAATAATTCTCCTTATATTAGGATTTTTATCAACTCATTATCGTTTTTAATATTTTTACAATTATTTGCACACGTACACGACATGACATAATATTTTTTAATAATATTTTCAAATTAATTATATTTTTTTATATTTTTAATATTCTTTACATTTTTCTATAGTTACATATCAATAAATATATTTTACACATTTATTACAGCCCACAAATGTTGATTCGAGTCAGTTATTTTAATACACGGTACAATAGTTCGATGTTGAAACGCCTTGGCTTTGGACCCTTAGAAAATTTCCTAAGTTTGAGTTTCTAAACAAGGTACGGTTTGAGCATACTTCTTGTATGCTATGGTATAGTTATGGCCCCCTCTCTCATATATTAAGCGGTGCAGTTTGGTTTCATTTTATCCAAGGTATGATTGAACACCTTACTAGTTGTATGTTACGGTAAGAGTGGTAAGTTACCAGATCATATGATGCCATAAGCTTTACCTAAAGCATTCTGCTTAGGGTACGAGTTGTAGGGTACTTATCGTACCTTAGGATATGAGTTAACCTTGTATGATAGTATGTTGAATAGCTTAGAGATCCATGTTGAGTCCTAGTGTACGAGAAATGGTACCACTCGTACCCTAGGGTACAATTTAGGTAGGGAGGTCGTACCCTCCTACGAAGCTAGTTTTCAGCTTTTAAGCTGAGGGCATTCCAGACACTTCTCACCCCAAAACCCTTAAGTCCCCATGTTATATATCATGTTATGGCCTCTAATAATACTTATTGGAAGATCAAAATACACCAAAAACACTCTATAAATCTCTCTTAAAAATTAGAGGCTAGGGTCTCAAACAAGTGTTCATCTAGAGGTTAAAGGGGTCAAGTTCTTTTCGTAAATCATGTATAAGTCATATGACTCTTACCTCATTGTTAGTTCAAAATATCAAGCCTTTTAAACATTTATTATGACTTGTAAATAGTGGTTTTAAAACCAAATATTGAGGGTTTTAATGCATAGTGATGAGTTTTGTTTATTCTTGTTTAAACTTGTGTTTATATATGTTATTTTAGTGATGGTTTGCACATATGGGTGTTTTTTGATTGTGGTTCAACAAATGTGTCATGAGTAACCCTAAGCTTGAAGGTTTCTACTTTGATTTTGGTCTTGGTAAGGTATGCCCTCAAGGTGTTTATGAAAATATCTTTGAGAAATAACTAGTCTTATGTTAATGGTGTTTTGAACTAGGGAAATAGCCTAATGAGTATGAATGGTTGGTAAATGGAATTGTAAAGGCCTTGTTAGCCATGTAATGGGTTAATTGGTGACTTTAGTGGTTTGCTTGGCTAAAGGGGTTAGAGTCCCTAAACATGAAATTGAATTGTATTTTAAACTAAAGCTTGGTATAAGAATGCTAACGAAGAGTGAGTGGTTTTGTAAAGGTCTTGATGATAACAAATTAACTTGAATGGTTATTTTAACTAAGGCATTGTCCTATTAAAGTTATTGATTGATAAATGGTTTCATAAAGATCTTGTAGTCATATATGGTGTTAAATTGCAATCTTGGTGGTTTAAATTGGCTAAATGGGTTAGAGTCCTTAAGTATTGAATTTAATGGGTATCATTTTATGTAAAAGGGTTAGAGTCCCAATGTCAACTAATGATGGTAACAAAATATCTTGAGGTTAAAGTCCACTTGCTTAATAAAATAGCTTGAGGTTAGATTCCACTTGCCTAATAAAACGGCTTGAGGTTAGAGTCCACTTTCTTAATAAAACGGATTAAGGTTAGAGTCCACTTGCCTAATATGACTGGGAAGTTTGATCTTTCTAAACTATATGGGTGGGAGGTTGGAGTCCTCCATCCATGTCTCAATGGGTGCTTCAAAATGTATGCTAAGCCTTGTTCCATTTTTTGGCACGTTAAGTATTTATATATATCTACATATATGCCTATGTATATAAATGTTGTTTCATCTGATGGTTTGACTTGGTTTTGAATAATGGCACTATTTTATTCTTATTCTTGAGTTACATGCTAGTGGTCCAATCGCTAACCGTCTTCGGACGTTGTATCCCCATGCGATATAGGGGTCGGAGCTTCTTCTTCTCTTCCTTCGTAGTGACCAAGTGTTCGAGTGGTTAATGTGCTGACATTGAAGTGGTGATCTTCCATACTTTGGAAGGCATATATTTCATGGTCTTTCTATCTTATGTCACAGACTTATTTTAGACTTGGTTTTTGGATATTGTCGGGGGCATGTCCCAACATATTATAGACATCGAATTTGTAGAGGCTTTGTGGATGACTGTTGACTTAGGTATTGTTGGTTTTGTATGTTGGAATCAATGGATTGATTAGACACTTCTTAAGTTATGATTATTAGTCTTGTTTCCACTATCTTGATATATGGCCAGAGTTCATCCGACACTTGTGGATTGATGTGATGGTCAGGTTAAGCTAATGAGGAGATCTCCGGTCCTAGTTGGACTCGAGATGTCTATTATGATAAAGGATCGATTTTGGGTCATGTCAAATGTCTTGTCAAATTCGACAATGACCATACAATGATGTCTTGTCACATCTGACAATGACTACTCAATAATATTATCTTTTGAACAATAACTCTTTCTGTTGGTCAAAAGGATAAAAATCCTTTAGCCTATAACTCAAGGACCATAGGGTGCCCTAATTAAAAAGAAGGGACATCCTTTTGTCCTTTGGATAATAAAGTATGCCCAATTTTATTATAAATAGGTGGAGAATGAAAGACAAAAAAAATAGACATATATATTTTACAATCATACATAAACTTTGTTCATCTTTTTCTGTTTTCTCAAAACTACACACATATTTTCCTCCCCAAATACACAAGAAAATATTAAAAAAAATACACACATATACATCCATAAAATCAGTCATCACCCACTTTCTCTCCCAAACACGCATAAAAATACACACATGTATAATAGCAGTCCACTAGCGGAGCTTCGGTGACAAACTCTAGCCACCAACAACAACAACGTTGGCGCCTCCCTTTTCCTTTTTATCCTCTCCCCTGGAAAACCAAACCACCACTGCCACCAGCGGACCATAAACCAGCAGCATCAATGCTGCTCCGGCAAGTTGCTCTTTGGAGGCCGTCACCACCGCCTCTTTTCTTTTCCTCTCTTTCCAGCCACCATGCCTTTTTTTTCTTTCATTATCTCACCGAATTTGATCACCGGCGATTCCCAACATACTACACAATTGCTGCTCACTGAAAAGGGTCAAATCTAATCAAAATCTTCGTGTATCAAACATTGCTCCAGTATTCTTCACCATGGAAGCGATGTTCTTAATCCCTCTTTCTTTTATTTGATATTTTGACAAAATATAGGTGTAATGGCAGATTTATTTTAATATATATCTCCATTGATTATGGTTATTATTTTCTATTTCTCGGGATTATTCTTGTTGCCAACTTTGGTTGAGATTTGACCAAAAAATTCCATCTCGGCGGTCCGTGCATGATACCCATATTATTATTTAGGATAGTTATATGACTATTCCTCTCATTGCTCATTGTTGGGCTATTTTTCTAATTGCTCTTGCTAATTTCATTATTCAGTAGCACCACATGTTGGCTATATTAAAACAAATTTTGGATTGATTCCGGCCTTTTATTGTTGTACAATTTTTACTATGCTAATGACCTAATACTACATTGTATTGGCTAATGAAAATATCTCTCCATCGAATTTTTAAGGCCGCCCCTTAACAAAAGACGGATTTTATTTTCTCAAGTTACTTATTTTATATCAAAATAAATACATGGCCGATGAAGAAATTCTCCATCAATTTTTGAGGCCTTCCCAAATAAAAGACGGACATTAAATATACAAATATATAACAAAGTAAATAACTTGAGCAATGATAAAATCTTTAAAATATCACGACAACACAAAGAATTTTACGATTCGTATCTTGGCAAGGTAATTTAGGATGGACGATAAATTGAGCAACCACTTCATAGCCATGGTGTATCTAAAATCTCATCCTAGCCCATGCTTTAATAAAAAAGATTCTATTTTTATGTATATTTGTACACATATACGCACACAGAGTTTTTATCTTATTTTGTTACCAACGTATCTTGGAAATGCTTGCGGAAAATGGCATTCAAAAGGAGAATTTTACATTTGTATTTTTCCTTATAATTATATACATTAAATATAGTGAAAAATTTACTTTTGAGGTGTAGGGTGGGAACGCTCTTATTTACTTACATAACACATGTTTAGTCAAATTTAGGCCGTCAATATTCACATAAATGAATTTAATTAATCAATTAATTCACACATTTATATTTTATTTAGTCTTTTTTTTTCAAATAAATCTTAATTTTTCTCTGTGATTTTGATCAAGTAAAAAGTATTATTTGAAAAATGTGTTTCCTTTTAATACATAAAAGATACTTTTCTTCTTATATGTCACAAAATACTTTTCCATTTCACATGTAATTTTACATTTTTAAACATACTTTTTTCCATAACAAAAAGCTTCTTTTTTTTGTTTTCCCATCCAGTGATCGGTATTCACATTAGAGTCTGACTAATCCGTATTCGCACCGGGTAGGACCCCATTCAGGGGGTAGCGCTCCCTACCAAGGATTTTTCCATACCCAGGGCTCGAACCCTTCCATAATAGTAAGTTTGATTGATATGCTTAATATACATACACATTTTTTCACATTTATTTTAAAGACTTACATTTTTCAAAAAAATAATTTTTGACCTAGTCTCTTTAAATAAATTTAGTCTAGCCGAGTACCATATTTGTGGATTCTAAAGGTTGCCTAACCCCTTCCCTTCGAAATAATTTGAACCCTTATCTATAATCTCAATTGGTTTTTCATAGATTGAAACAATAGTCACACGTGTTAACAATTCAATAGGTTTTTTTATTTTTCTTAAAAATTAGGTGGCGACTCTGTACAAGAGTCAAATCTTTTAAAATCTGTAAGTCATATTTTGTTTAACCTTGGCAAAAACAAGGCATGACACAGGTCACCAACAAAGTACACAAATAGTGAGAAGGAGTTGTTGGTAATTAGTCAAAGGAAAGATAACATAAATCAATAATTGACACATGCTACTTTTCATGAACCCTTGCAGATAAATAGTTCTAATGCAGTTGATATAGATGAACTATTAGTGGAAACTTATCCAGCAATAATAGGCACACTCATATTGGATCACACAGCAAAGAAAGAATCAAAAATAGCCTCTGAAATTGTAGCAACCTGCACTAAAACACCACCTGTCAAAACTTTACATAATTTGGTATCACACCAGCTTAGTATTGAGACAGAAAAAGCAGAGTCAATTCTACAAACAAAGGCAGTAGAGGATGCAGAGGAAATAGATAATCAGAACATTGATATTAAAGTGTTACATAATGATGGATTATCTCCTCAAATAGGATCCAAGGCATACAAACATAGAAATAAAGTTGATATCAAGCCTACCAGGGTAAATCCTAAGATAAGAATGAAGACAAACTCTAAATAAAGATAAAAGAATTATTTTAGAGTGTGAGGTCTATAAGAACTCAAAATTCATTCCAAAAATATTTAGATGCTTTATAGGTGCCATAAGCCTTCAATTATTGCCATAATGGAACCTAGATGTTAGTAAATTTCACAAGTACAAGAATAGTTTAGGAATAGAGTATGCTAACTATAATCAGAATGGAAATATCTTGATTTTCATTCAAGAACATATCCATATAAAGGTACATTCAAATTTTGAAAAGCAGCTATCTTTGCAATAATAATTTCAAGGATATGGACAATCTTTAATCACTAATGTGGTATATGTTATATGCGATACTCGAGAAAGGGTTGTTCCAAAAGGATGATAATATAAACTCAAAATAAATATAAATATGCCTTGGCTGGTGGGATAAGATTTTAATGTCATTCTAAGTGATGAAGTAAATATTATTAGGCTCATTATATATCCTCTAGAATATAAAAATTTTATATTTTATGTCATTTTCTATGAACAAATTGATACTAATATTAAAGGCAATCCTTTAACTTGGTAAAATGGGAGAGCTGACAATAAGTGCATATTTAAAAAGTTGAATAAGATGTTGTTCAATCAAGCATTTTTGGGCATGAATGGACTTGTAGAAGTGGAACATAGAGCCAAAACTAGTTTTAACCATGTTCCACTTCTTCTTACTGATAGTGATCAATCTACTACTATTAGAAGACCTTTTAGGTCTCAAGTTTTTGGTGGATGATGTAAATTTATAGGATGTAGTTAGAGCTAATTGGTTATCAGATTAAGAGTCAGACATTTTCATTAGTCTTAGATAGAAAATTAAAAACACTAAAACTGCACTATCCATTTGGAGTAAATAAAAGTTAGTGACTTATTCAAGAAAATATTTATAAGAGAAGAAATTGTTAAAGGAAGATTTGTTTGAATAAAATAAATCACCTGAGAATAGAATGACCTGGCTAAGGGCTTAGGATGAGTTATGTAGCAGATTCATTATGAAGAATAATTTTGGAGACAAAAGAAGGCATTCAATTATTTGTAGAAGGTTAAAAGATTACTAAATTCTTTTATAATATAGTGAAAGGTAAAATAAAGAGATTGTCTATTAAAATAATCATGAAAAAAAATAGTCAATGGGCAGAAAAAGATAAATAGGTGGCTATTGAAGCAGTTTACTCTTTTTAGAAATAGCTCACTGAAAATAGTGGGAATATAGAGCTCTATTTATTAAAACACATCCAACCTTTTATCATAGAAGAGGTTAATATAGATCTTAATGTTAATCCCACTATAGATGAGGTAAAAAAAAAGGTGTTTTTTGTTTAAAGGGTGATACTGCTAATAGTCTTGATGGATTTACTAGATATTTCTTTCAAAGTTGTTGGAGTATAGTTGAGGATGATATTTTAAAAGTGATGAATGTTTTCTTTGAGGGTTGCACTTTGTCCTAGTCCATCACTCATGCTAACTTGGCTCTCCTTTAAAAAAAGAATGTGGCTCAATCTTTTTCTGATACAAGGCAAATTAGTCTGCATAACTTTTCAAATAAAATAATTTCTAGAGTAATAAATGATGGACTAGAAAGCTTGTTACCTACTCTTATCTTTAATAACCAGTCAAGATTTATGAAGGGAAGGAGTATTACTAAAAATATATTGTTGGCACAAGATATCATTAGTGGCATTAGAAAGGGGGAAAGCCAACAAATGTAGTAAAAATCTAGACATGGCCAAGAATTATGATTGAGTCAACTGGAGTTTCCAGATGAGGGTGCTTAATAAGTAGGTTTTGATGATGGTGTTAAAGAATAGATTAGTTTCTAACACTTTGTGTTGTATGCTGGTTAATGGGAAGACAAGTGGTTTTTTCCATTAACAAGAGGAGTAAAAGAAAGAGATTCTTGTTATCCTTCCTTGATTATTTTATCCATGAAGATATTATCTAGAGCTATCAATTATTTATTTTATAATTTAGAATTTAAAGGTTTTGGTATGCCTTAGTGGCGTGAAAATATGAATCATCTAGCATATGTTAATGATAAATTATAATTATTTCTGCAAATAAAATGGCTTTGCGGCTGGTTATGAATGTACTTGGGGAGTATGAAGTTTAGTTTGGGCAAATGATAAATAAGAAGAAGAATGCCTTCCTAGTACAACATAAAATAGCTCAGGACTATATTAGAGAAATAGAGAATTACGTTGGTGTTAAGAGAGGAAAATTTCCTTTGATTTATTTAGGATGTTGCATTGGTCATGCAAAAAGAGGAAGGTACATTTTTCGGGTTTGATGTATAAGGTTCATAATAAGCTACAAGCTTGGGAAGAAAAACTTCTTTCTTATGGAGGTAAGGCAGTTTTGATTACTAGTATGGTGAGCAGTATTCCTATATACTTATTGCCTGTTATTAACCCTCCGAATTTTGTAATATATGACTTACATAGTATGTTTACAAGATTTTTGTGGTACTTTAAATAGGTGGACAAAAACAAACACAGGGTTGCATGGATTGATATCTATAAACCTAAAGATGAAGACGGCTTGGGTTTCAGATCATTGTTTCATGTCTCAAAAGCTTTATTTTCTAAGTTGTGATGGACTTTTAGAACCCAAAAGGCATTGTGGACCAATTTTATGTGGAACAAAATATTACAAAAAAAAGTGAAACCTCAAATGGTGGAATGGAAAGGGTAACACTGACTTGAAAGAATATGTTGGATTCTAGAGATATGTTTGATTAAGATATTTGGTGGGAACCAAAAAAGGGGAACGCTAGTGTTTAGTATGATAATTGTACACAACTGGTAACTCTTCACTATTATATACCTATTACAGGTGAAAATGACAATCAATGAGAGTATATCAATCAGCTTTATATAAGATAAAATGTAGAGCTGATGCAATAAATTTTTTCTAAAGAAGTGTATAATCATATTCTCAATCATGTGAATTGTGAGGAAAATTTAGAGTAATGGGATAAGCCCCAATAAATGTTGAAAAGTTTTGGTAAATTCATTGTAGGTTTTACCTATGATTGTATTAGACAAAGGGACCATGTTCAATAAAGTTTTAGATAGATATAGACTAAGGGTAGTCCTATGGAGCCAATGAAATTAGCGACTGCCTATAAGAAAGGTTTTGATAAGAAATAGAATAAGTGATGAGTTGATTTTTATTATTGCGGGATGGAGTTCAGGAAACTATAGAGCATTTGTTCATGACATATGTTGACTCTAACTCTTTATTGAATTTCTTTGTAGCAGATACAGTAATTAATGGCCCTTTTTATAGGTTAAAGAACATATTTTTGAATGGTGAAGGGTTGATGTTTCACCAAATTAAAACTAATTTTCAAGGAAATTTCAATGTTTATTTTAGGTAAAATATGGAAAATAAGGAATATACTCAAGCATGGAGGAAGAATATCAGTGGCTAGCATGAGGATGCAAATATGAAGAAATCTAATTTTCATGTCTAAGAGCATCTACCTTTGGATATCTAATTTGTCTTCTTCATGGATTGATTTGGTGACACTCCTAGAGGATTAACACTAAGATTGATTGCAAGATTGTTTATTAGAAATCACCCATGATGGGTGCTTAAGAGTGTAATTCAGATGGGGTTACAAAAGGGAATCCTAGCCCCAGCTCAGGATCCTTTTGGGATTGAAATGATAAAGGTAATTTGATTATGCTGAAGTAAGAAGACATAGGGATAAATCTAACTAGTAGCTAAAGTCTTGGCATTTAGGTAGGGTTTAGAATACTACATTAATTATTAATATATATCACTGATAATGGAGACTAATTTTTTATATATAAAGAATGTCTTAGATGGTGGTTGGGAAATCCCATGGAGTATTCTAGTAGAGGTTACAAGGATTAAGACAATCATGAAGGATGTAAATGCATTGGTGAAACACACCAAGGTCAGATAGTTAGACATACTCTACAGTGTAGGATACACCAAGGCAAGCAAAAGTCATTCTAGACATGGATAAAAACCAAATTCTAAACCTTAGAATTAAGAAGTTCCAAAGTCAAACATTTAATAAAATGGAAAGGTGGTAGCAATAAGGAATTACCAAGAAAGTCAAGAAATATATGTCATCAAAACACACAAAGATACGCATAGAACAAAGTAACCAGCAATACACTCATGATTTTAATAAAAGGGCTATCAAATGCAAGGATTTATAAAAAATTAGAGCAAGGAACAAGTGGTACCTGGGAATATTGTAGAGACTAATTTGAAAAATCTATTCGTGAGGAGAAAGTTTCATGGTAAAGGCTTTTTGGAGTGATTTTTGGCATTTGAGGTAGGTTATTGCTTAAATTTCTTCAAATTGATTTGGGTAGTTAATATTGGTATAAAATTATGTTATAGGTATGGGAACTAATCATAAAAATGGATTTTGCTATTGTGTTATACCCGTATGTTATTGCAATTTGGTGGTTTTGAGACTTATCTATTATGTGTGACCATGTGGGGTTTATATACTATTTTTGGCCTTATATATGTATGTTTGGTGGTATCTTTTCTGGTCAAAAGCCTAATTTGGAAATTATATGGTATCAATGGCTTATTATTGTGTGGTTTACTCTATTGGCAGGTGGATAACATTGGATTCATCGATGGTTGGCATATGGAGTGGATTTTGGTTCACATAATTGGTATATTGGTTGGATTTGAAAATTCTCATTCTAGTTAGTTGTGAACTTTACATCACCATATCATATACATTTAGGAAACATTAGTACCACTACAAAAATACTGGAAACACGGGCTTTGTGATATATTTGGAAATCCTCTATGGATATATGTGCCAGAGATGAGTTATGGATATTTCTATTAGCTATTGGACTGTATATTCGTTGAAGAATCCCACATGGATCCTACCTTAGGAGAACAGCTCTGTAGGTATATACAAAGATTGTGTAAAAACCTCGTAAATCACATTACATCATCAGCATTATCATCATCATCTTTATTACATCTCATATATTATATTTATTTTGGGTTGTATTATCATCCTTAGTGTGATGTCTATTTATTTGTACATCATTCTTATTCTTGTATTTGGTATACGTGTATATTTGTGCTTTATCTCATATTGTGTGTGGTATTTGTGTATTTTGTAATAATTAGTGGAGATAGTGTGGGCTACCATTTATGACATTTTTTTATTGCAGGTGATGTGCCCATAGTGTGAATTTTTTATATGCTTTATTTTCTACTTTGCTTAGTCGGCCTATAGAACCTACTGAGTTTAAATGGACCGTACTGACCCTTACTGCACACTTTTGTTGTAGATCCATATGAGTGCACTGCACGATATCTAATTTAAGCAATATCCGGAGTATATTTGAGGTAGCAATCAATCTATACTTTTGGAGTTGATTTACTAACTTTTTGTATCTAGTTCATGTTTTGTTTTGTATTCTGCGACAGATTATGATCCTTTTTGGACTATCATTGTATCTTTTAACATTCGATATGTATTTAGTAGCTTACACTGTGACACCATGTTTTGAGATATTATATGGTATCTTTGGTTTTGTATTTCTCGATATTACTATATATGTGTATGGTTTGACTCCATTCTAGGTGTCTTACCTTGGGCTTTGGTATAGTCTTCTTAGTTTATATCAGTTTGAGTGATAGGCTTACTTGTTAAGGCTTTTCATAATAAGTACTATCATGACCCTTGGTTTTGGATCGTTACAAGAACAATGAAATGGTGTGAGGTTTCTTATCATATGGACTCTTTCATAACTTGTGTTCTAAGTTATATTTCACTCTTTTCTATGTAGATGGTGAGGACTAGATCCTATGAGGTTAAAGATGTAGAGCAATCATCCTAGAAGAGAAAGGGCTCAGTCTAGAGAGAGAGGTTCGAGTCGTGGAAGGGTTCAAGGTAGTAAACGGGTATGAAGATCTACTCTATCTAGAGATAGTACTAGAGCCTGTGGTTGAGCATGCTAGAGATTTGGCGCCTACCTCAATCCCACAGAGTTCTTGTACCTCGGTCTTGCAGGGTTTGTTGATTCATTTGCTGACTTATTTAGAAGGTGCTTCTTTGAGTGCACTTGGTATTCCTCTAGCTCTGAGTATTATACCTCCATCTGTGCTATAGTCTGCTTATGATGTTCCTCCAGTTCTGAGTGTAGATCCTCTACTAGTACCTTCATCTGCTTATGGTACTCTAAAGACTCTGAGTCTTGTTCCTCCTTTTGTGCTGACATCAAAGTGTGGTATTTTGAGATCAGGAGTTCTACCTCCGTCTATGTTACCTCCTCAGGTGGGATATCAGCCAGCCAGATTCACCATGCCTCCTATTTGTGTGAGTACAGTTATGAAATCTGAGGATTAAAAGAGGTTTGAGACATTCACTTATTTGGGTTAGGGGTGTGCAAAAACTAAATCGACCAATAAACCAAAACGATAAAAATGTTATTGATTTATTGTTATTGGGTTATTAATTTTATGGATTTTTAATGGTTTTATAAAAAAATTATTGGGTTATTGGTTCTTTCTTATTGGATTATTGGGTAAACCGATAACCCAATAAAAATATACTATATACATACATATAGAGAGAGAGAGAGAAAATTAAATAGGTTAGTAGAAATTAAAGAGAAATTAGAGAAATATATAATAAGCAATATATATATATATATAAAACTTATAACCCAATAAATTTAAACATTTATAATTTTCTCTCTGATAAACCATTGGAGAGAGTTGGAGATGACGATAGCATCATGGTTTATGGATAGAATAGTGGACTTCTTATTTTATAGAATTAAGCACTCCAATACATATGTCATGCTAGTTGCTATTGTTTTTATTTTGTGAGCATTTTTATTGATGTTATGTTAGATGCTACTTTCACACAACTATAAAAATCTTTTTATCAAATTGACATTGATTTTATGAGCATTTTGTTATTGGTTAAATTTAAAATCGAACCATTATGAACAAAAAAATAGATAAAACAAAAATCAATAAAAAATATCTTATTGGTTAGTTATTGGTTTAGCATATATAAAGACTGAAAATTGATAAACTGAATTGATATTAAATAAAACTAAATCAAACCAATAAATGCACAACCCTATTTTGGGTCCTCCCAGGTTCAGTGGTAATGTAGTCGAGGAAGTCTAGAGTTCTTGATTGATTGTCATGAAAAGTTGCATAACCTTGGTTTGCTTGAGTCACATGGGGTTGCTTATATTAGTTACCAATTAAGAGATATATCCAGGGATTGGTGGAGGTCACTTTTCAGTTGTACACATCTTGGTTTGAGATAGATGACTTGGGATCAGATTTCTAAGGCCTTTTAAGATGGGTTTGTGCCTTACAATTTTAGGGATCAAATGAGAGATGGGTTTCACAACTTAAAGTAGGGTTGTATGACTATTTTGGAGTATGAGGCACGTTTCTAATCCTTTTTTAGATATTCTTATGCCAGTTTTTCCACCGAATCTTAGAAGATTTGGAAGTTTGTTAACGGGTTGGATATTTTACTTAAGTAAGCTACTGCCCTAATGGTAGTGTCTAGGGCATTGTTTTGGAGTATAGCAGATTATGCTAAGATGATTAAGTTTATTCTTCAAGGGTCTCAAGAAGGCACCAAAAGGGTTCACCATCAGGGTGAGTTCTGAGGTCATACTTATCGAGGTAGATATTTTAGAGGTTTCCATGGGTATCATGGTCGACTAGTGCAACCAACCTTGTAGGGTTCAGGTAGTGGGTTTTCTAGTCCACCAGTTTTAGGTGGTCTTCTAGATCATTCGTACCTCTCCCTATTGAGTCAAGCCTTAGAGGTTGTTTTAAATGTTAAGAGGTTGGACATTTACCCAAAGACTTCCCCCTCTATGTTTTCAAGGTTACTCCTATATCAGCTGTGAAAGGTAGAGGTTCTATTAAAGGTGCACAGGCAGAGGTAGTGGTGCCCTTGGTGGTGGTTACAGTGCTACTCAGTCAGGTAGAGGACACGGATATGCTATGCTATGCCTGCCAGACCAAAGGTAGAGGCTTCAGACATTCTTATCATAAGTATCATCCAATTAATTTCATATCTGCATCTATGTTATTTAATCTAGGATTGACTTTCTCCTATGTGACTGTATATTTTGCTTTGGGTTTTGATTATTCTAATAAGTCTTTTGCAATGACTATTCGTGTATCTACCCTTGTAAGAGACTGTTTAGTGGTGGATTGAGTGTACCGATCTTGTGTTGGGACTTTTGCTAGGAGTATGACTAGGGTAGATCTTATTATCCTTGATATGGTAGATTTTGATGTTATCTTGGGTATGGATTGATTATCTCTTTATCATGATGTCCTATACTATTATCCTAAAACTGTGACCTTAGTTTGGTGGGGTATTTCGAGGATAGCTTAGAAGGGTATGCTCGATTTGGGTACCAAGAGAGTGATATCTTTTCTTCAGGCTTGTCACTTGGTTGAGAAGGGATGTCTGCCTTATTTGGCCCATATATGTGATACTAGTGTTGCTTCAATGCCTCCTTCTTTGGAATCTTTTCTTATTGTCTGTGATTTCATGGATGTTTTTCCTATAGATTTGCCTGGTACACCTCCATATCTTGATATTAACTTTGTTATTGATATTGAGTCAGGCACCAAGCCTATTTCTATTCTTTCTTATAGGATGGCCTTAGCAAAGTTGAAGAAATTAATGAATCAATTGCAGAAGTTGATGGATAAGGGATTTATCTGACCTAGTGTATCACCTTGGGGTGATCTTATCTTGTTTATGAAGGAAAAAGATGGGTTTATAGGTATGTGTATTGATTATTAACAGACAAACAAGGTGACAATTAAGAATAAGTATCTTCTTTCTTGTATTGATGATTTATTTGATTAGTTTCAGGGTGCTTCAGTTTTATCGAAGATTGATTTAAGGTCCGAGTATCACTAATTAAGGACTAGAGCTTCAAATATTCTGAAGACCACTTTTCAGACTTGATACGGTCATTATCAATTCATGATCATATTTATTGGGTTGACCAATGCCCCCACTGCGCTCATGGAGTTGATAATCAAGTACTTTGACCGTATCTCGACTCTTTTGTTGTTGTATTTATAGATGATATCTTGGTTTATTCCAAGAGTAAGGCTAACCATTAGGAGCATTGTGGATTGTTCTTCAGTGATTTAAGGATGAGAAGTTGTATGCTAAGTTCTCCAAGTATAAGTTTTGGTTGGAGTCTATTTCTTTCTTGGGTCATGTGGTGAAAATGGATGGTATTATCATTGATCCGACCATGATTGTAGCAGTTTATGATTAGACAAGTCCTACTTCTCCTATCGAGATTCAGAGTTTTATTAGTTTACCAGGTTACTATCGGTGTTTAGTTGAAGGTTTTTCATCTATTGTAGCTCCATTGACCAATTTAATGTAGAAAAAGATTTTCTTTTAGTGGTCCAATGTTTGTGAGGTAAGCTTTCAAAATCTCAAGGATTTGTTGACATCGGCTCCTATCTTGACTTAGCCCAAGAAGGGTGTGTAATTTATCATCTTTTGTGATGCTTATTGTGTTTGATTAGGTTATGTGTTGAGTCAAGAGGGTAAGATGATTGTGTATGCTTCTCGTTAGGTTGCATATACTTCTCATCATTTGAAGCCCAACGAGAATAATTACCCTCTCCATGCTTGGAGTGGTGCGCGGTTGTATTTGCTTTAAAGTTATACAGGCATTACTTGTATGGAGTCCATTGTGAGATTTACTCAGATCAACGTAGTCTTTAGTATCTCTTCGCCTAGTAAGATCTTATTATAAGGCAGCATTGTTGTCCTAAGTTACTTAAGGATTATGACCTAATTATTCTCTATCATCTAGGGAAGGATAATATGGTTGTGGATACCTTGAGCCAAATGTCGATTAGCATGGGTAGCTTAGCATATCTTTTGTCCCCAGAGCGGCCTTTGGCTTTAGAGGTTCAATATTTAGCTAACCATATGGTTCACTTGATATTTTGACACCTAGTATGTATTGGCAGTTTTTGAGGCTAGGTTTTTCTTGATGGAGCAAATTCAGGTACAACAGTTTGATGTTTTTGGATTATGAGTGATTCAGCATAAGGTGTTGAGTGGAGAAGCTAAAGAAGCCTCACTTGATTCAGATGGTGTTTTGAGGATTAGAGGTCGAGTTTTTATGTCGAGCGTGGGTGATTGGATTAGATTGATTTTGGAGAAGGATCATTATTCTAGGTATTCCATCTATCTGAGAGTGACTAAGGTGTATCATGATTTGAGGCAGCACTATTGGTAGGTTGGTATGAGAAAGGAAATAGAAAATTTTATAGCTCATTACCTATGTTGTCAGTAGGTGATGGTCGAGAATTTGAGACCAGGTGGTTTGATTCAGAGGTTACCCATTCATGATAGAAAAGGGGAATAGATCACTATAAACTTCGTGATTGGTTTTCCTCGTACTTCTTGTAGTTATGATAATGTTTGGGTCATTATGGATCGATTGATTAAATCTTCTTATTTTATTCTGGTTTTGGGTTCTTTTAGTAGAGAGAGGTTGGCTCATATCTATATTCATGGGATAGTTTATCTTCATGGTGTGCCAGTATCTATCATCTCAGATTGAGGTTCAGTATTCACATCTTACTTTTGGAAGACTTTTCAGAACGAGTTTGGTGCCCAGGTTGATTTTAGTATAGTTTTTTACCCTCATACCTTCAGTCAGTCGAATTAGATTGTTCAGACTTTAGAGGATATGCTTCGTGCTTGTGTCAAAGACTTTGGAGGTCAGTGGGAGATGAATCTAGCTTTGGTAGAGTTTGCATATAAAATAGCTACCATTCCAGTGTTGATATGGATCTTTTTAAGGCCTTTTATAGTAGGAATTGTCGCTCTTCAGTTGATTGGTTTAAGGTTTCTTAGATTAGACCTTGAGGTATAGACTTGCTTCATGAGCCTTTGCATAGAGTTCAGGTCATTCAAGATAGACTTTGAGCAGCTCAGATTAGTGCTATACGGACCATATACTTTGTGCCTTAAGATTTAGTGCTAGTGATTGAGTGTTTCTTCATATGTTGCCCATGAAGCATGTGATGAGGTTTTGGAAGAGAGGAAAGCTTAGCCCCAGGTATATTGGACCTTTTGAGGTTCCTCGGACTAATTGGGATGTGGCTTATGAATTAGCATTAGCCCTAGATTTATCAGTTGTTCATCCAGTTTTTCATGTTTCTATGCTTTGGCATTAGATTTTAAATGAGTCTTATGTCATTCATTGAGATTAAATCAAGTTAGATGAGGGGTTGCTTTTTTTAGGTGTACGTCTCCATTCTAACTAGGGGATGTTAGGCGGTTGCTTTTTAGAAATATCCTAGTGGTTAAAGTTCAGTAGAGACACCGACCTGTAGATAAGGCTACTTGGGAGGTCAAGTTTGATACTTATGGAAGTTATCCCTATCTTTTTGTTGATTCAGGTATTTCAATTGCCTTTAGTTCGAGGACGAACTAGATTCTTTGTGGTAGATGATATAATGACCTGATTTTTGGTGATTTTTGTGAATTATTCCTTTCTATGTGATTTGACCATTTTATCCCTCCTCGTGGTTGCTTTGTGGTATTTTTAGTATGTGGGGATAATTGGCATGGTTCCCAATGCTTTTCATTGTGATTTGTGCAAGTTTTTGGCTTTTGTTAGCTAAAAAGGCTTATTAGTTGACTTTGGTCAACATTTATTGATTTGTACGTGATATGGAAAAATGAACTATGTCAGCAGACTTGGAACATTGATTTAGGTGGGTAACGTGGTTGGTGTGGTCTTACGGATTTTATATCTCATTATGACCCTCGATTTGGAAATTTGTGAAATTGGATTTCAGAGGTCAACTTTGTAAAATGACAGTTTTGAAAATTCGATATCACTATTGAGTCTGAAGCATCAAATTTATTCTAGTAACATAGTTCATTTGCATTCTCGGGATTCCAAATGAATTTCGAGGGGTTCGCAGATTCTCTAAGTCTCCAGCTGGTGCACTACTGAATTGTGCACCCACTTAGACGACCGAGCAGCCAGTTGGGGGTATTGCTTAAGCGACTAACCCATCGCGTAGGCTCTTGTCACTTAAGCAACAACTAAGTCACATACGCGACAAGGCGGGTATTGCGTAAGCGACACCTGATTGCTTAAGTAATGTCCGCTTCAGCGACCCAGTGATTGCTTAAGTGATACTTGGGTGGGTTAAATCCACCATTTTCATGCTTTTTCACCTTTTTTTAGACATGGATCTTGGATTATGAGGTTTTGGACGATTTTCCATTTTTAAGCTAGGGTAAGCTCTATATCCCTATTTCTACTATTATTCTTTGATTTTTGTCATTTAAATCTTGTTAAAACTTGAAACTAAAAGTAGAATTTGGAGATTTTGACCCGAAAGGCCTATATTAGTGATTTCTCTAATAAAACACCAATTTTGACTCCTTTTTACTTGAGTTTTTTTCTATGAGTTCCTTTAATCACGGGTAATATATATTTAAACAAAAATCCAATTTTACCCTTTTTTTTAAATCTTATTTCAGGAATCTGTTTTGATTCACACCTGGAAATTGGCAATATGGGTGTTGTTGTCTTCCTTTTGATACTTAGATTATATATTTGTGTATTTAAGTTGATTCTATGTCCGTTCGTGATGAGAAAGCATTGTGGTAAAATCTTTTTGGCCTTCGAGGTAGGTTATAGCTCAACTTTCTTCAAATTGGCTTGGATAGTTAATATTGGTATATCATGTTATGGGTGTGGGAACGAATCATGCAAAAATGTATTTACTATTGTGTTGTGCCCGTGTGCAGCTATGTTGTTGCTTTTTGGTGGGTTTGAGATATTATCTGCTATGTCTAACTGTATGGGGTCTTAAATGATGTTGTTGGCCTTATGTATGTATATTTGGTGGTGCCTTTTTTAGGGGAAAAACCCAATTTGAAAATTGTATGGTATCAATGGCATACTGTTGTATATTTTACTCTATTGGCATGTGGATTACATTGGATTCTTGGATGGTTGGCATATGGAGTAGACTTTGGTTCACATGATTGGTATATTCGTTGGATTTGAAAATTCACATTCTGGTTGGTTATGAACTTTACATCCTCATATCATATACATTCATGGAACACTATCACCATTGTGGAAATACTGGAAACACTAGCTTCGTGATGTATTTGAAAACTCTTTGCCGATGCATATGCTGGAGAAGAGTTATGGAAATTGTTATTTTCTATTGGATTGTATATAGGTTGAAGAACCCCCACAGGTCCTACCTTAGGAGCACGTCTCAATAGTTGCATATAAAGGTTGTGTGACAACCTTGTGCTTCACATCACATCATCATTATTATCATCATCATCTTCAATGCATCTCATATATTGTGCTCATTTTTGTTGTATTATCATCCTTGGTGTGATATCTGTTTATTTGTACTTCTTTCTTATACTTGTATTTGGTATAAGTGTATAATTATGCTTCATTCTCATATTTATGTGTAGTTTTTGTATGTATTGTAGAACTGTTAGTGAAGACGTCGCAGACTACTAGTTAGGATATTTTTTAATTGCATGTCACATGTCCATAATATTTATTTTATATGCTTTATTTTCTACATTGATTGGGCAGTCTATGATACCTACTGAGTATAAGTGGACTGTACTCACCCTTACTGCACCCTTTTGGTACAGATCCAAGCATGAGTATGTTGCACGATAGCTGACTCATACGGTATCTGGAGTATATTTGAGATAGCAATCGATCCATGCTTTCGGAGTTGATCTACTACCTCTTCCTATTTATTTCATGTTTTGTTTTGCATCTTGAAACAGATTATGATCCTTTTTGGACTATCATTGTATCTTTTGACATTTGAGATATATTATTAGCTATTACACTGTGACGCCAGGTTTTGGAATATTGTATGGTATCTTTGGTTATGTATTTCCCGATATTAGTATACGTATGTGTGGTTTGACTCTGTTATAAGAGTGTTGCGTCGGGCTTTATTATTGTCTTCTTATTTTATCTCAGTTTGGGTAATAGGCTTACTTTTCAAGGGTTGTTACGACAAGTGCCATCATGACCCTTGGTTTTTGGGTCGTACAGCAATAATGAAATGGTGCTAGTAATGAGAAAGAGCTTATCTGATAAAGTTGGATATAGATCTATAGTTTCATCTTAATTAAGTGGTGGTATTACATCCAATTTGAGCTCAACAAGTCAAGAATATGAAGAGATGGTGAAATCTACAACCCAGTTCAACTAATTCGAGAAAGAAAATGGAGAAACAGCACTCACCTTAGTTGTCAAAGCTTTGATATGTTGTAATATGACCTGAATAAGGCTTCATTAGATTGATTTTATGGCAAGAATGCGACTTGTATATTCCCTTAGTAAAAACAATCATAACTCAATTTTACCAATAATCTATAGACCTCTTACAATAAAAGTGGCACAAATTTTGGAGCATTTTCAATCTTATTGATTCATTTCGACTCCATGGACAGCAAGAGACGATTAGAGTGGATGATGAATCCTCTACATTTAGCCTTCCTTTTTATTTTTCCTTGTCTTAGTTGTAGTCACTAGCAGATTTTTGTTTGTCGATTTTGATCCCATTGTTGGTGATGGGTCTTATACCTTAAACTTAGTAATGGGATTTTATCTTGTACATATTTTGATCTATTTTTTTAATAAAAAAAGTAGTATCCTGATCATCTAATGAAGCTTTGAATCTCGATAGGAGAACTAGGCCTAACTCAATCACAAATTGCCCTTATCTTTGTCGGATCGACCATAATCCCATCTTTAGACAACAAGTGCCCTAAGAATTTCGCTGAATAAAGCCAGAACTCACACTTACAGCACATGGCATACAATTATTTATTTGGTAAAGAGTGGATCATAACACTTAAATGTTGCTTATGATTCCTCCCTACTCCTCGAGTAGACTTGGATGTGGTCGAGGTACAAGATTAAAAATGAATTCAAATATGGATTGATGACTCTGTTTATCAACACCATGAATGTTGTTGTATCATCATTCAAATCAAATACATAACTAAGAACTAATAGTGGTTGTAACAAGCCATAAAGGTGGTCATAGAAATGTCCGCTACTTTGATCTCAACTAATGTTAGCCCGATTAAAAATCTATCTTAGAAAACACGGTTGCACCTTAAAGCAAGTCAAACAATAATCAATGCATTGGATTAGATACTTGTTCTTAATAGTCACCTTATTCAGTTATTGGTATTCAAAATACATACGTATGGAATCATTTTTCTCCTTCACAAAAGAATAGGAGCACCCCATGGAGAAACACTAGGCCATATAAACCACTTGTTCAGGACTACCTAAAGTTGCTTTTTCAACTCTCTCAGCTCTACCAGAGCCATATGATATGGCAAAACAAAAAAAGGTCGAGTGTGCGGCTAAATGTCAACGTCAAAATTTATATCACGATCTAGTGGAAGACCAAATAAGTCAATAGGAACACATTTGCGAACTAACTTATCAATGGAACTTACTCAAGCGAAGAAGTGGTTGAACTAGTATCTCGAGCATATGGTAGGTAAGCTAAATACCCCTTCTCTACCAACCGCTGTATCTAACAAATGATATGGGGTATTTGGATTGGCTTTTTTAAGTAACTTATAAGTTAGAAGTTAAAATCCCTAAGTAGGTACTACCCAACATTTTTCTTTTAGCTTATTTTTGTACTTTTATATCCTAAAAAGTGCTTAAAAAGCATTTTTTGTCTTACCCAAACATCTCCACAAAGAAAAAGAGCTTAAAAGTCAAAAAACACTTAGAATAAGCTAGTCCAAATACCCTCATAACTCATTTCGGCGGGCACCCCTCCACACTATTTGAGGGATACCAGGCATAACTAAGGTAACCGTATAGGCAAAGAAATCCAAGACTGGATATTAAGGAGACAACGAATTCTTTCCTTAGAAAATATCAAAGTCACCATACTTAAGAGAACAATATCCTACCCAATTGACATAGCCCAAGATAATCACCACACAATGCCAATACACTAAATCCACTACTAAAGAATCTCCTATGGGTGTAGCCACATGCAAAGGTACAAGCAAAGATATCTATAACAAATATATCTGAGTAGTAAAGTAGGAAACACATAAGAATATAAAGAGCTCGAATCAAAAAAAAATTGAAATTGGTTGATAATAAATGAAGATCATACCTATGATGAGGAGATTTGAAGCCACCACCTTTGAGTTACCTAGAAAATCATAAAAAGGACCATGTCTGCCTCTAAACTAACCACCTTCTCGGCCATCTGCATGACCACCCCTAGCTCCCTAGGTACCAAACCCGACTACCCTTTATATTGCTTCTAATAAGTGACACTAGAGCTCTAAGGGCCTAAACCTGCTTTCTGCCCTATCTGAGCATAGGATACTCCTTAGTTAAATATACTAACTCTCTAAACTCATAACATTCTCTATCTGACATCGTCTATGATAAGATCCTACTAAACCAAAATGGGAACCATGGCCCCAAAACCCAAAATATTAACCTTAAGAAGTCTAACCTAAACCCTAGCTATTCTTACTACTATGACGTAACTAACTACCCTTTGTAGAATTAGTTGAATGGGCCTAGTAGGCTTAAAGTGTAGATGATAACCTCTATTACGAAAACACTTATATCAAGACTAAGAACATCAGAAACCATAGGCCTTGTGATGTAACCTTTAAAAAATCTATGAATAATCAACAACCTTAAGGAAAGTAGTCCCAGACGTCACAAATTATTTAATGCCAAAAGGAGTAGTAAAAGTTAACCCCCTAATGAATTTGAAAACCCGCTCATGCTTTGTACACATAATCATAGAAGCATGCTTAGCCAACTCATGAAATCTCATATCGTACTTTGAGAAAGACATAAAACCCTGCTGAAGATTGATAAACTTATCACATAACCTCTCTCTCATACTGCAGGTCATATACATCCTTAAGAAAGCCTTAGAAAATTGTTTCCATGTCATACGAGGGGACTCGATTAGCCTACATTTGAGATAATCTCTCCACTACTATTTAATTAGCCTCTCTATCTGAAAAGTAGTGTATTCTAACTTGCATGACTCCACTAAACTGAGGTTATGCAACCTCTCCTTATAGCTTAATATAAACTTATGAGCATCCTCTCCTAGAGCACTAGAAAACCTCGAATAACCCATCGTAATAAAGCAAACAAACATTTTATACTCCTCAAGAGTCATTGCTTGCCTGGTACCATTAGGATGAGCACTAACTGACACCCGAAATACCTCTAAACGAGAAGCCCCAATATCAAGTTGTGTTCTTGAATCGAATCACTCTGCGTCGCTGCCAAAACTAAAGCCTATGCCTCATCTCTGACTTAGGATTGCTCAAAGTTCCCAAAAATAACCCTGCCTATGACATACTCTCTATAAAGCTCGAAATCTTAACCATAGTATCTTAAAGAATTAGTGTGACCACAAATTTAATTAAAAGTAGGGTTGGCCCTAAGCCTTCTATATAAAGTAGTAGATCCTCAATATCTATCTCTGGATTAGGTGACAACTTTTTATTCAACCCCAAGCTGGTGATATAGCTCATGCTCATCTTTAACGTCTGGTCCGATCTCTTCCTTAACCCCCAGTTGGTGTCCTAGCTACAAGTGCAGAAGCCTCACCTTTGTACACTATCAATATCGCAATAACCATCAATGAAAAGGTGAAAAAATAAAACTTAGGAGTCGAGTATGCATTATAAGGAATCAAAAATGTGGAATTTTTCTAATAATTCCATATAGCCTCCAGAAGATAAGATACGAGTGTTATTGTACCAATCTGTAGGATTTTACTAGGTACCGACTATTATACTAGTAAGATCTAGGAATCTAAAGCTCTGATATCATGTTGTCATGACCCAAATACAGGTCACTATAGTACCTACTATATCTCTCTAGTAGGTAACCCAAATCACAAGGCATATATAGAATGTAAAATCTAATATAAGTAATAAGGAACCTAAAATAAGACAAATTGGCCACCGTGTATAGATACATGCATAATATGTGCAGAATATATAGATATGAGCCCTATGAAAATGAAAAGAAGATGGAATATACAAGAATTAAACCCCAGATTCAATGTCACTAGTACAAGAGCCACGAAGTACAAGAATGGGACTATACAGATACAATGTTTTCCATAATGTACAAAATATAGATAGATGATGTAAAATGATAATAGATAAGCCTCTGGATGACTTGAGTTCACTACAAACCCAGTCAAAAGTAGTCTCCAAATGAATGGAAATCAACAGTGATCATGTAACCTAGGATCAACACCATGAAAATAGATGTAAAAGTGTAGCATGTGTTCCAAACATAGGGTACTCAGTAAGCATCATAGCTCGACTGAGCTCAAAATATAATACATAGTATAAATGACATGAAAAGGAAACTACCCATTACAAACTAACGTTGCAACCTAAACATAGTAGAGATAAAGTAATAATAATTATATTACATATAATATAAATATAGATAACAAATATCGTCCAGTATGGGATGATACAATGCAACATATGGGAATTGCAGTGAAACCCAGAATCTTACCTTGGGTTGCCTAGAATCTTAGCTCGGACGTGACAGCAATGTAAAGTATAACTATATTGGAATCTTAACCTCAAAACGAGTTTGGAGATGATACAATCCTTTAAAAATCAAAAATCAGTAATAAAAGTAGTATGATCCTCTTGAGGCTCAAACAAGTGATAAAAGTTGGAAAGTTTTAGTTTAAAAGTAGAAAATTAGAGTATTCTCTTTGAATCATACCATGATCCATGTACATGAATGTGTGTGTGTATTTATATGCACACACAAAAACACGATAGGGTAAACCACTCTTCATGCCCCAATCACACTAACCTAGATTCCAACTAGTAAATCCAAGGTCGCAGACCCATATCTCAAATCCATAGCCTTGGGTCCATCACACTAACCTAGAGTTCAACCATCACAGAGTTGCTTTCCCCTTCTATAGAGCCTCTAAATGTTGCTAATCTATCAAATTTATAACACACAAGTTAAGACAAGAATAACAATATCCTTGTTGATAGTATAGAATTCAGGCCAAAAATTGAGTCAAAAGTTGACCCTCAATGCTCATAGATGAAAAAAGAAATTCCTAATACAATTCCCCTCCCCCAAGCATAAGAAACCCATGCTCAATATATGGGTAAAGACAATCAAATTTGAACCTCAATCGTTCCAAAAAAGATTACTTTAATAGAGAAAAAATTAAGAATTTAAATTCCCAATTCATGATTTAAAGACAAAAGAAAATGTTAGATGAAGTTAAGAAACACAATGGTTGAGGAATTAAACTTAAGTTACGCCCAAGCGCACACGCAAGTGTATGTGATCACCAAAGTAGTAAACTTGCCTTTAAAAGCCAAGTATTGATCCCTCGGGTACTTGTGCTCAACAAATATCCAATTTTAGTCTCACTATGAAGATTAAATAAGTGCAAAAGTAACTAATAATGTTTGGGAGGTAGAAACTAAAAAAAACATAAACAATGCGGCAATGTAAAGTACTTGAATAATAATGGGAGAAACCCAGGTTTAAGGCACTACGAATAATCCTACTTAGCAGTATAATTTCATTGGTTTAGTTAATTATCTTGGTTGTTGATTTGCGAATTTGATACATGATTATGATCTTTCGAGCCTCTAATTAACTATCTAACTTAGCCTCACAACTACATCGTTGAGCGGAGATGCAAGAACTAAGCTAAATGTATTTTTTTCTTCTCATATATGAATCAAATAGGGAAAACTAGGTATATTCTATGGATTATTCTCCTAAATGATAATCATAACTTCATTCCCTTGAATTATTACAATCATATCCCGTCTATCCCTTGTTCTATTCTATTATTCCTCTTTTTGGGAGATAGAAATATATGTTCATCCTAAAGGTCGCAAATCCATAGAATAATAACAATAATTATATATGAACCACAAATTATGATAATAAACATAAATTAACTTTATTACAAGCTTAAGTTCTTATGTTTTTGCCTCATCCCCGAATGAGGGTGTTTAGCCACTCATGAAATTAGAAAGAATCATAATTATGAAATTCATGTAATAATCCAAAAGTAAACTAAAGGATAGGATTAAAAACCCTAAGTGAAACCTCTTCATGTGTATTCCAAGCCCCAACGGTCATCCAAGTTGTGTACAATACAATAGGAGTGTTCTATTTATACTTGGAAACAAATGGTCGATTTTGACACACCAACATACCACACCCTTATCATGGAGGATAAGGAGCATGGCATACCCCAATCATGGTAACATACTGAAAATAGTATCTTGGATTGTTTCTAAGGGTGTAGTATGCCCCTAAGCCCAAAGATTCTAGCTTTAGTCATCCTTTGCTCTATGCATTTGGCCTTTAGTCCCTTACTTCGTGCTAGTTTTTCCACTTCTAAAACAGCTTCTATATGATCCCATTAGCAAGTTTTTCATCATACCAAGATTCCTATAACATAAAACACCACTAATTAATGTTTTAAACACAATAGAAACCAACAAGTCAAACTAGAATAACTCATAGCTCAATCTAAGAATACTAGTTTCCCCATTTAAACTCTAATTGAATGTTTACTTCACACCTTAATCATTATAAACATGTAAATTAACACTTAGATTCTCAATTATATGAATATTAACTTATTATACACACAAGAATTCCTCAAAACAAACCTAATTAAAGTTAGATAACAATACTTAGGTGCATGAATCCACCTGAGATCATCACCCCACACTTAAAGCCTTGTTAGTCCTCTAAAAACACCTTACCTTAAGTATCATCTAAGAAAGACTCCAACATCACTACTACAAGTGAGACACTCAAGTTAGCATTGCAATGACATCATAATTAGCAGGTTTCATACTCAAGCATGTCATATACAATTGAGAACTCATGAATACTACTTCAAAACATTCTAACCTTAAGTATTGACTCCACTAAGTTGGCAAACTCATACATATTATTCCATTCAAGATATTATATAAGTCACCTAACTATCATCAAACATGTGTCTTCACACAAGAGAGTTACCCATATTCATTCACATAAATGCAATATATCACAAGAATGGGTATAAGAATCAAATAAGCTCACTCTCATAAAGAATTCACATGTCACATAAAATGAACCATAGGCTTGCCCTTAGTATAGTACTTTACAAATATCAGAATATTAAGGCTTACGATCAAATGGGACTTTAAGGATTGTAATGTAGGCTAAAGGACGGGTAGGAAGTATTATGGATAGTAATAGTGACTATCTTCCCTAAGTGCTTGTAACGCCCCGAGTCTGTACCCTGGATGCTATAGGTGCTCATAATCTCAAAGGACCACAAGCTAACCCATGACTGGTACCATCTACAATAATTGTGTAATAAATAATGTAATAATTTCAAAATAGGTGGAAACATATGCCATAAGGTTCAAATCTGTAAATAAATCTGAATACGGTATCAAAATACGAAAACTAAATATAAGTACTGGAAAACTGAACAACTATCTGAAAATACTTTAGTCTGAAAAGCCTCTAAACTGTCTAAACTGTGGAGTTAATGGGATAAGTACCCAACTACTCCAACTATTGAAAATAATACTTAAATACTAAAAACAACCATGTACTCAAACTATGAGGAACTGCTGAAAATCTAAACTGCTAAGGGTGCTCTGGAGCCCGTGCGTCTGAACTTATGATCTATGACATCATAGCACAAAAGAAAATCATGCGTCAATACTTTGAATGTACTAGTATGCTCAGTGAGGTAGGCTGAAATGCATGGGGTCATATATATGAACAATACTAACTGAATAACATAAGTATGACTGAATGAGGGTACATACATGAATATATTAATTGTACTGAGATCACCATAACACTGAATATTGGATTACTGGTAACAGAATGACTTGTATTTGATAGTCTTGATTTTGTAGAACTCTACTGAGTCCCTTACTGAGCTAAGTGACTGTGCCTGAAAGTTCTGAATCTGTGGAACTAAACTGAGTTCCATACTGAGACTGAATCTGACACTGAGACTGTGAAAAGTAATCATCTAACCCACATTCCCTTTCTCTAACTAATTTAGGGTCCAACTTATAACCCCAATTAGAAGAGTGTCAATACCGTGCCACGGGTAAGGACAAGTGCTGAGTCACCCTCATCTAGCAGGTACTATGAATGAGAGTGGCGGACCCTTCAACTGGTAGGTAGATCACCTCATCAACCCTCAACTGGAAGGTTGATATCTCAACCTACATTGGCTACGTAGTTCTAGAATACAAGGACTGCTTTTAAGGATTTCACCCTCTACTGCCAGGTGAGTCCCTATCCTTGGGTTCACTCGGTGCTGAATCCTACTCCCAATTGAATAGACACTGGACTAAATTTTAAACTATACTAGGCTAGACTGAACTGTTACTAATCGTACCATATAATTAAACTGAGCTGAGTTCACTAAGTTTCGTGGACTGAAGGAATACTACTGAATTCTGATAATGACTTAATTCTACTGATCGAGACATGGCTAATTCTACTCTGTGACTAACCATGGCTCTAGACAAGCAGCTAAATTATCGGGTATTAAATACCCCCAGGACTCGATAGCATAAACTTAAAAGACATGACATAATCTTGAGACATGGTAATTAACTACTTAGTAATCATTCATTCATTTGGGCATTTAAGCAAACACTTGCATGACATGAACTTGCATACATGCTAACATGATATAATTTCACTATTCAACTCACATGGATAATTCATCAAACATTTGTGGGGCATAATATATGCATATAATACTAAAACAACAAGTAGGCATCGTGATTCAATTCCACTTACATAATTTCAAGAGTTTCAAGATGAATTCACATGATAAAGCACACATATCAATTAAATTTACGTGAATCTTGTAATAAATTATGAATACACTTTAATTCAAATCATGGAGATCATGAAATCACTCTACGTGAACTTTAAAAGAGTTTCTTGGATTCCAAGGGTGGAAGGAACCCTTGGATGAACACTTCACGTACCTTAGTTGATGAATTTCTGAAAGTTAATGGTGCGTTATTGAGTTCTTAATTTGAAATTTGAATACCTAAGGTTCTTGTTCTTGAGAAATTTGTGAAAGAATGAATATAGTTGCTCTCCAAAGGGCTTAATTTCTGGTTTTAGGGGGCTGAAGAAGGTGGGAAAAAGACCCAAATACCCCCAACGATGCGGTCTTTTAATGACTGTAAAACTATGTTACCTGACGCGCAGGCCGACGCACTGCATCATTGGCATCCACGTGATAACCAATGCGCCGTGTTGAGTCCACATCAGTTCACTAAAATTTGCACTGGAGCTGGTGGAAAAATCATCCATCGACACGATGGTTGATGCGACGTGTCAAGATCGCATCTGCCCACTATTTTGGGCACTCAAACATGGTCTAAACAAGGTCCAAAAAATCAAAACATGTCTGAAAACACCTATTAATATTCTTGATCATGAATTAACTCAAATATCAACATTTAATAGACATAAAGGTCGCAAAATAATTTTGCCAACTTTCGAAGGCTAAAATAACACTAAGTCTAAATACTTTGCTAAAGTATTCTAAGTCTGGGACCCCTTGTCAAGCCTAAAGGACTGATTTAAGCTAAGAATTTTGCGGGGTCTTACAGTGCTTTAATATATCACATTATACACTAGCATCCTTTATAAACAACCAAACTTTCACCACCTCTATCTTCATATATCCCGTTTCTCTAGCCTCATCTCTTTAAGTTAGTTCACATATATTAAGGAAGGAGTATTCTCTATCAATACAAGAACCATTTTTGCACAATTTTCTCTCTTTTTATTACATCACTCTCAATCTTACACATTAACTTTTTCAACACCAATAGCTACTATTTTGGGGATTCACTTTCACCTCTTTCCTTCTTATTTTCTATACTCCTTAACCTCAAAAATTTTTCAACTAAAGTGCTTAGGAGCTTTGGATCAAATTATGGTCAATCAAAGAAGGGGAACATGCTACATATGAGGCTACCAAAGAATATAGAAATGAGGCAAACTAAAATATGTAAAAGGATAGATAAAAGAGGGTAGGATGGCTATCAAAGAAATTCCTATAGTATCTCCTAAACCCACACTCTTTATTTCACTTTATACACACACAGGCAAATTCTAGACATCATAAAACAAGGAATACAAAAAAAACCTCACATCATAAATGGCACATGGTTAAATAAAGTAGGATCATTGTAGACTCTAAACAAAGCAATAACATAAATTCTTAATCAATCCAGCATTGTACAAGAGTTGTAAAAATAAGCCTAGAATTCTCAAAAGTAGTGATTCAACATAATCAACGTGATTTCACAAACAAAACCACTTGCATAATGTAATCACACAAAACAACTAGCCAGAACATCTTACTTATTCCAAACATAAAAATTTTAATTTTTGCTCCTAAAAATGAAAAAGGGATATTGGATTTGAAGGGAACCCCCTTGGAAAATAACCAAAAAGAACAACCAAGGGGTAGATGAAGTGTGCCACTACTCGATTGATACCAAAAACAAGAAAACAAACAAAGAGAAAATCTTTTTGTAATTTTTTCAAATTTACTCAAAAACTAACAAATAACTAAAAGTAAATCCTATAGCAATACTTCACTTGAAACCATGGGAAAATTTCTCACCCCATACTTAAAAACATACTTTGTCCCCAAGATATAATTAAAAGAAAGGATAGAGATAATCCATGAGGAATCTAGGCCTAGATAGTACCATCTAAATCATCAATAGGGTACAATAGAACTCACATCCATTCTCTGTCATACTTCAGAGCTCGAGTCTCTAGTACTCAGACTTCCCATCAACTTGTGACTCAATAGAAACAAAAATAAAAGTGAATAAAAAACTAACATGCAAAAATTAAATACCTACCTTAACTTGGGTTGCCTCCCAAGCATCGCCCGATATAGTGTCACGGCATACAATCCACATCACTACTTCTTATCCATATTCCTGCATCCTCTTCCTCTTACTTTAAGGCTATCTTATCACTCTTTTTTGCCCTCTTGAGTATGTACTCTCAAGGTCTGCATCTTTGTCAACAATTGCCTTGTCAGGTTCATTCTCAAGTTTCTTGACTTCAGGCTTAAGTGGTGGCTCAGGCAATACTTTGAGATAGTCCGAAGAGGTCATTAGTGGTTTAGTCTCTACCCCGTACTCATCCACTTTCATGGTCATTACCATACACAAGTCTTTATAGTGTTATTGTGGATTGAGCAATTGGTATACTTTGAAGACCACCTCTTCATCATCTAGTATCATCTTAAGAGTACCCTCTCTAACATCAATTAGTGCTCATACTGTCGCCAAGAATGGACATCCCAATATGAACTGCACCCTATCATCTGCATCATAATCCAAAATAATAAATTCAATAAGAATAATGAACTTACCGACCTTAATAAGCATATCGTCTATGATTCCTTTGGGATGTACTCTGGTCCTATTTGCCATTTGGAGCACCACAGAACATGGTATCAGCTTCCCTAAACTAAAATTATTAAAACCAATAGGGGCATCAAGTTTATGCTTGTCCACTAATCACTCAAAGCATGGACCACATCATTGTCACCAAAATGTATGTGAAGGGTGAAACTCCCTCAGTCCTTCATCTTCTTAGGAATCTTTATCATCACCATCGAGCAGCACTCCTTAGTCAATGCAATAGTCTCAATGTCCTGCAGCTTTAATCTTGTTTGTCACCATATACTTTAAGTACTTAGCGTACTTAGGCATACCCTACAAAACATCTAACAAAAGAAGATTAATGTGAAGTTCTCTGAACGTGTCAATGTACTTCTTAAAACATGCATCCTCCTTAGCTATTTTGAGCCTTTGAGGGAATGGTGGCGGTGGTCTTTCAGGTGAACGCTCAGCTTTCTTAGTTTTTAGGTATTCAAACCTCCCCAAATTTTTAGTATCTTTAAATGCAGCCTATTTTTTCTCAACCTGTTGTGGGACCAACTCTGCCTGAACCTCCTTATTTTTCTTGGAAGATTTGTCCATGAGATATCTATCACTCCTCAAGATGATTATCATAACTTGCTTTGGATTCTCTATATCACTAGGAAACCTACCTTGTGGCCTAGTACTCTGTGCCTGATCCAATTTCCCTAACTGCATCTCTAAATTCTTCTGAGCAAGTTGTTAATTTTTTATCTCAGCAGTGATTTATTATTATTTAGCCAGGTCTTCTTTAATGTATCCTTGATATTACTAGTCTGTATGTTTTATTATTATTGAAACTTTTAAGTCTAATTATTCCCCCATGAATAGTTGGGCTGACTCGACAACTTGTGGTTGTAGGCATTACCATAGGTTCGCTTTTGTATATTGCCTGAAAAATTTACAGACTTTGGATTTTCTCTACAAAAGTCCAGAGTGACCACTTAGGCTACAAATTTCACACCAAGATGAAACTTTCTGAACTTCATTAACCTGTGCTTGAGATTGATTCACACCCAATTTTCTAAAGTGTGTCATCATCAAATTCTAAAGAGTTGATAATGGGCGGCTAAGGCTGAAAAACTATCAACTTTAATCATGCCCGCGGGATTTTTCACTGAACTTCTAGAAATGTCACTGTGCCAATTAGGATTACCATATGCAATTCGATTCAACAGGGTATACAGCTCATCATAAGTTTTCTCCAATGCTTGATCACCTGCAGCTGAATCTAGCAAAATCTTTATGTTATGGTCAAGATATTCAACAAAAGTATGAGCTAATATCTCGTTGGTCTGTTGGTGATGGGGGCATTCTCAAAGAAAAGATTTGAACCTCTCTCAGGAATGAGATAAACTCTAATATGGATTTTTGCTTAAAGCTCAAAATTTTACTACGTAACCTTTCTGTATTGCCAGAAGGGAAGAATTGAACGAGAAATTTTTTTACCAGATCATCCCATGTAGTGATATATTTTGAAAGTTCTATCTTTAGCCATTTCTTTGCTTCCTCAAAAAGTGAGAAACAGGAGAATGTGAGCCTCACATAATCTGTAGAGACTCTAGTGGGTATAAATGTGTCAGTAATCTCTAAAAAGTTCTGCAGATGCACATGTGGATCCTCATGTAACAAACCTGTAAAATGCCCACTGTTGTGAAGTAATTGCACCATGTTTTATTTGAGCTCAAATCCATCTCCAAGTTCTGATCTGCAGATGGTGAAGGTAATATTAGTCGCGAGTGGGATTGCCACTTTGTGAATTATCCTACAGGCTAGTAGATCTTTAGCCATGGGTGCAGGAATTTGTTTCTCTTGTTGGATTTAAGATATCCGATAGAAAAGTACTATTTCTCTCCTCAACTAGTGTAAGTGTCGCTCAGGTTCGGGATATGGGTCAACCAAATCCCTTTTCTTTGGAAACTTACTTGCTTTTTAGACCTGCACCTGCAAATTCAAAAGATAAGATCAAGTTATTAACACTTGTAAAATGAAATAGCAAAACTAAAAATAAGACAGTTACCAATTTACAAGTCCCCAATGAGGCACCAAAAACTTGTTATGCCCAAGCACATATACAAGTGTACATGGCCTTTAAAAGCCAAGTATCGATCCCTCAGGTACTTGTGCTCAATAACTATCCAATTCTAGTGTCACTATGAAAATTAAACAAGCGCAAAAGTAACCAATAATGTTTGGGAGGTAAAAATTAAAAATAAACATAAACAATGCAGTAATGTAAAGTACTTGAACAATAATGGGGAGAAACCCAGGGCTAAGGCACTACAAACAATCCTAAGGCACTACGAACAATCCTACTCAACTATATAATTTCATTGGTTTAGTTAATTATCTTGGTTGTTGGTTCATGAGGTTGATAACATGATTATGGTCTTCCGAGCCTCTAATCAACTATCTAACTTAGCCCCAAAACTACATCGTTGAGCGGGGATGCAAGAACTAAGCTAAACACATTTATTTCTTCTCATATATGAATCAAATAGTGAAAATTAGTTAAATTCCTATAACAAACGCAAATCATACCTTCATTCGTTTGAATGATTACAATCCCATCCCATATATCCTTCATTCTATTCTATTGTCCCTCCTTTCGGGCTCCTGATAGAAATATGTGTTTATCCTAAGGGTTGCAAATCTATAGAATAATAAAAACAAGGATATATAAACAACCAATAATGATAATAAACATAAACCAACTTAATTACAAGCTTAAGTACTCGTGATCTTGCCCACAACCCAGGATGAGGGTGTCTAGCCACTCATGGAATTATAAAGAATTATCATCATGGAATTCATGTTATAATCCAAAAGTAAATTAAAGGATAGGATTAAAACCCCTAAGTGAAGCTTCCTAAAGTGTATTCCAAGCCACCAAATATCGTCCAAGGCATGTACAATACAATAGGAGTGTTCAATTTATACTTCGAAACAAAATGGTCGATTTTGACACACCAACATGCCACGCCCTTATCGCGAAGGATAGGGAGCGTGGCATACCCCTGCCGTGGTGACACATTGGAAATTACATCTTGGATTGTGGATAAGGGCATGGAATACCCTTATCACGGAGGATAGGGAGCGTGGCATACCTCTAAGCTCAAAAATTTTAGCATTAGTCATCCTTTGCTCCATGCATTTGGCCTTTAGTCCCTTGTTTCGTGGTAGATTTTCCTCTTCCAAAATAGCTTCTATATCATCCCATTAACAAGTTTATCATCTCATCAAGCTTCCTATAATAAAAACACCACTAATTAATGCTTTAAACACAATAGAAACCAACAAGACAAACTAGAATAACGCATAGGTCATGCTAAGAATACTAGTTTCCCCGTTTAAACTATTCAATGAACGTTTTACTTCCAAACTTGTTTTGAAGATATCTTAAACATTATAAATAAGTAAATTAACACTTAGATGCTCAATTATATGAATATTAAATCATTATACACATGAGAAGTTCTAAGAACTAAGCTAATTAAAGCTATATAACAACACATGGGTGCATGAATCCACCTAAGATCAACTTACCAGGTGTAGAATCCACTAAGAATAGACACAAACCCCCACAAATTAAGCTTACAATATACTTAGGGAAATAAAATGAAATTAAGAATGAAGGGGTGTCACAACCCAAAAATAAGGGTCATGATGGCACTTGTCGTGGTATACCTTGACAAGTAAGCCTATCGCCTAAACTGATACAAAAAGGAAAAATGATAGAAATGCCCTAAGTAAGGCTTCTAGAATGAAGCCGAATCATATAAGTAATTATAACAATGTGGAAGGAGCATATCCAAATTCATACATTCCCAAAACCTGATATCAATAGTCTAAGAACTACTAATGTAACTCGAGTCCAAAAAAGAATACATATGGTAACTCAAAACATGAAAACCCTGTCTCTGAAATACAATAAATACATGGTCTAATAGAGATAGATAGTAGGACCATTCGAATGCCTGAAAGTCACCCACTACCTTCAAAACTCCAATAATCGCCCGAGTCAATCAGCGAGAGGTGCTCCCAAACCTGGATTTGCACTAAAAGGTGAAGTAGGAATGAGTATGGTCCACTTGTACTTGATAGGTATCACAGGCTGATCGAGCAAAGTAGAAAATAAAGCATACAAAATACGCACTAAGAGCACGTCACCTACAATCAGAAAATGTCCCACAATAGTAGCCCACACTGCTTGAACTAACATATCAATAATATCTATATATAATACAACAACACACCAGATAAAGATATAAATATAAACAATATCACGTATAAGTAGAACAAAAGAGGAACATGTATAATCAAGATCATCAAGTACAAATGAAGGAAGATAGAATAATTAGACATTTACAAGTCAGGAATATAGCATAAATAGATAATGGACAAGTCAATATGGAAATACAAGCTCAACATAAACATAATAAAGTAAGTGCAACGTACATGATGATGATGATGATGATGATGCACGAGGTCGTCACACAACCTCTGGGATCATCGCATAATCCCCGTACACACCAACGGAGGCAAGGCTCCCAATGTAGGACCCATGGGGGTTCGTCAACCCATATACAATCCATATATTTCATATCTTCTTTCCATAACATCCCTCCAAAAGAGTTTTATAAGGTGTTACAATATATCCTCCCCAGCACATCCCTTAGGGCAGGTTTTTTAAAAAAGTGTTGTCAGTGTTACTCAGGTGTTGCCAAGGTGGTACCAATGTTTCATGAATAAGTATGATATGAGAATGTAATGCTCACATCCAATCATAATGAGTATTTCCACAACCAACCACATGATATATTTCCACAACCAACCACAATGATACATTTTCACAACTACGTGAGCCAACATCCACTCATTATTTTTATTTCATTGATGAATTTTCACTTATCTCATATGCCAATAAAGTATGAATGCAATCATAATACACCAATGGTACCGCATTAAGCATTTTAATAGTACAATATAATTATTCACATGTATTCAAGGCTATCAATATCATCTAGGATCCCACAGAGTCACATATATCACATAATATCTCAATTTCGATAATTACATCACATATAGGTCCCACATGGGCACAACACATAGATACCCATTTTTTGTGATTAGTTCTCACCCTTAACATGCATTTTGTACCATCATCAACTACCCAGCCTAGTCTGAAAGAGTTACGTCATAACCTACCTCAAATGTTGAAATTGGTTCGCTGCACTTTGAACCCACAAACGTACTTTCTATGAATGATCCTGAACTTTACTAAAAACATATAATATGAAATCTACACGTCAAAACAAAATCAGCAACACTCATAATGACTACTATAGGTTCGGGGTCAAAACGGACCCCCAGAATGGATTTTCAAAAAAGAAAGGAAAAATTATGACTTTACTTTAAAAATATGTTCCCTATATATTTAGGAATCTACAGCTGAAAACTAAAGTCAAATCGAAGAAAAACCATTTTAAAGCTTTACCACATAAAATCTTTGAAATTCGTGCTAAAATCAAGAATCGGAGTTATTTTGAAAGTTAAATTGGTGAAACACTAATAATTATAAGATGAAATATTATTCAAGTGAAAAGGAGTGAAATTATAATTTAAAATCAAGTCCTAAGATTTTTGGAGTTTTGAAAAGTATCAAGAAATAACTAAGAAAAGGGTGAATTCTTACCTTAAATCCGAAAGAGTATTAAGAAATGGATGTTAATCTAGTTTCTCAAGCACCCGCAAGCTTCACTTTTAAGATTTTTAGGTTTAACTCTCAAGAGGTAAGGTGAAGGGATGGACGAAACGGGCCAAAAAAGGGTAAAACAAAAACTTCTTTATAGCAAATTTCTCTAAGTCCAAACGGACTTTGATAGGGTATTCGAAATTCATTCGGAGTTCGATATATGCAAACAACCTATGCAACCACACTAAATCTAACATTTCGGACGCGTTGGCTAAGTCAAATTTTCTAAAAGAACATCGTTTTCACATAGCTGATCCCCAAAACTCGATATCATAATTTTCCAAATTGAGGATCAAAATGAGATTTAAAAGTCATAAAATCACACCAAACATGTTACCATCCTAAAACCAATATTCCAGAGTTGTTGGAATAGTCTGATTTTTCATCTGGGGTCGTTTCGACCAAATGATGCTGCCACTGGCATCAAAAATCCATCACACATGCACGAAGCATATCTTCTAAAACCTAAATAGTCCATTCTAACTAACTATCAGTCTAGGGTGAAACATTGTATTAAGATCAACCCGAGTGCCCAACTCATCCTGAAATGTCCTTCAATAGTAAGATGTAAACACAGAACCTCGATCTAAAATAATGGACATCGGAATACCAGGCAAACGCACAATCTCATGAATGTAGATAAGGGCTAACCTCTTAGAACTGAATAAGACTTAAACCGGAATAAATGAGCTGACTTGGTCAATTGATCCATGATGACCCAAACACTGTCTGAACCATGAGATATATAAGGTAAACAATCACAAAGTCCATGGTGATTCTTTCCAACTTTCACTCGGGAATGGGTAACCTCTGAAGCAACCCACCTGGCCGCATATGCTTGGCCTTCACCTGCTGACAACATAGATAACGAGCCAAAAAATCTGCTACATATCACCTCATACTACCCCACCAGTAATTTTTCCGTAAATCGCGATACATCGTAGTCAAACCTGGATGGATAGAATATTTGGAATAATAGGCCTCCTTCAAGATCAACCTAATCCAATCACCCACTCTCGGTATACAAAATTAGCCCCCGATCCTCAAAACTCCATTCAAATCAAGTGAGGCTTCCTTCATTTCCCACGTAACACCTTATCTCGAATCAATCTCAATCCAACATCATCAAACTAATGAGGTCAAATCAGCTCCATCAAAGAAGATCTAGCCTCCATAAATGCCAAAATACGTCCAGGTGTTGAAATATTAAGCCTAACCATCTAGTTAGCTAAAAAATGAACCTATAAGTCTAGAGGACTCTTTTGGTTGAAAAGATATACCAAGCTACCCATGCTAGTCAACTTTCGACTCAAGGCATTCGCAACCACATTAACCTTGCCCGAATGGTAGAGAATAGTCAAGTTATAATCCTTAAGAAACTCAAGCCAATGACACTGCCTCATATTAAGATCTCACTGGGTGAACAAGTACTGAAGGCTATGATGATTTAAGAAGATCTCACGATGGACTCCATACAACTAGTGCCTTCATAACTTCAAAGCAAACACAATTGTGCATAACTCCAAATCATGGGTAGGGTAATTTCTCTTATGAGGCTTCAACTGACAAGTCGCAGAAGCAATTACCTTGACCTTCTATATCAACACAACACCCAATCCAACACCCGAAGCATCACAAAACACGATAAAGCTCACACCCTCTTTGGTCAAAGATAATATAGGAGTTGAAGTTAACAAATCCTTGAGCTTTTAAATTCTAACCTCACAAGCATCAACCCACTAAAAGAAAATCTTATTCTACCTCAACTTAGTCAAAGAGGCTGTAATAGAAGAGAAACCCTCAACAGAATATTGATAATACACAGCCAAGCTAACATAACTTTGAATCTCGGTGGGCAAAATAGGTTTATCCCAATTATGAACCACTGCAATCTTGGTTGGATCAACCATAATACCTTCCCTAGTAACCACATGACCGAAGAAAGAAATAGACTCCAACCAAAACTCGTACTTACAGAACTTCACATACAACTCATCATCCCTTAACCTCTGAGTACAATTCGCAAATGCACATCATGCTTAGCCCCACTCTTGGAATATACTAAGATATCATCTATAAATACAATAACAAAGAAGTCGAGATACGATCGAAACACCTGATTCATCAACTTCATAAACACGACAGAGGCATTGATCAACCAAAGGACATGAGCAAGAACTCGTAATAACCATATCGAGTATAAAAAGCTATCTTTGGAATATCCAAAGCTCTAATGCTCAACTGGTGATAACTGGACCTCAAATTAATCTTCAAAAATACTACAGCACCCTGAAGCTAATTAAATAAATCATCAATGCGAGGAATAGGATACTTATTCTTAATTGTCACCTTATAAAACTGTCGATAATTAATACACATTTGTATAGACCTATCTTTTTCTTCACAAACAAGACAGATGCACCCCAAGGTGAAATATTAGGTAGGATAAATCATTTACCAACAACTCCTATAACTAATTCTTTAGTTTCATCAAATATGTTGGGGCCATTCGATAAGAATAAATAGAAATAGGCTCGGTGCCCGACTAAACACCAATAGCAAAATCAACATCACGATCCAGAGGCATACAAGGTAAATTCATAGGAAAAACATCCATAAACACACAAAAACACAAATAGAATCCAAGAAAGGAGTTAAAACAACACGAGTATCATGAATACGAGCCAAGTAAGCTAAACATCCCCTCTCAACCAATCAACGAGCCTAAATATAAGGTATGACCCTCTTGAAACCCAATTAAAGTGCACCCTTCCAAGCTATCACTGGCACACCCGGTGAAGCTAAAGTCATAGTCTTAGCAAAATAATCTTAGACAGCATGATAAGGAGCCAACCAATCCATACTCAAAATAACATCAAAATCAACCATATCTAAAACAAGCAAGTCTACCAAAGTCTCACGCTCGGCAAAAGTCATAACACAAGATCAGTGCACCCGGTCCACCATTAAAAAATCACCTATTGGAGTAGATACACAAATAGGTATGGTAAGAGGCTCACTAACAGAATCAAAACCCAAAGCAAAATACACAAACACATAGGAAAAAGTCGATCTAGGATCCAATAATATAAATATCGGTCTAAAACAAATGAGAATAATATCTGTAATCACAACATTAGAAGCCCCTATCTCAGGTTTGGTTGGTATAGCATAACACTGACCACAGTCACCAGCTACCTGGGTGTCCCTACGGCCATCAGCAGTCTGGAAGGCCCCACAACCACCAACTGCCTGAGTGGCCCCATGACCACCCCTATGTGTTATACTATTTCTGCCCTTGCACTTCTCATAGCACCCCTACCCCTCACAAATAGAATAGGAGTAGCTCAAACCACCTAGCGGGGACATTCCCTGGCTACATGACAATCTTATCACACATATAGTAACCTCAACGACCAGTCCCAATAAGAGAGGTACAACTAGGATGGAGCGTCCACCTTGAACTGCTAAACTAGAAGATCCACCACCTAAACCCTTTAAAGCCGTCTGCATTGGCCTACCCTGATACTATGAGAATCTCTAAAATCTCTACCATGAGAAACCTAACCTCTAAACTCACTAAAACAGCATACCTTCTTGGTGCCTCCCTTTAATACCCAAAGAATTCCCTCTGTCATCTTCATATGATCTATAATGCTCTGAAAGAATGCTCCAAATACAACTATCTAAGACGTAGCTGACTGAAAAAAAACATCCAAACCTTTTACAAACTTCTGAATCTGCTCAGACTTGGTGGAAATGCTATCATAGAAATATCTGGACAGGGCATGAAAGCGTGCCTCATACTCAGTTACTGTTATAAAGCCATACTCCAAATGATCAAGCCTACCTCACATACAATCTCTCAAACTGAAAGGCACAAATCTCTCCAAGAAGGCATCAGCAAAATAATCCCAAGTCATCTCAGGAGAATCACGGGTCTATAATTCATAAGCGACCTTCACCAATCTCTAGCACCCTCTCTCAACTGATAGGTCATACAAGCAACATCATTCTCATAAAAAGAGTGAAACATAACTCAAGAAACCTGGTATGAAATAACTTTGCATGATAAAGAATAAAATGAGGTAAGTTTCCTAAAGACATCCTATAGCCTCTCAAAGATAGATATGAATGTCCATGTACCGATTTGTGAGACTCTATTAGACACCTATTCTTACATTATTGAGACCAATGAAACCTGGCTACTCTGATACTAATTTGTCAATACCCAAAAATAAGGGTCATGATGGCACTTGTCGCGGCATACCTTGATAAGTAAATCTATTGCCCAAACTGATACAAAAAAAAAAGACAGAAATGCCCAAGGTAAGGCTCTTAAAATGTAGCTGAACCATACAAGTAATTATAACAATGTGAAAATAGCATATCCAAAACTATACATTCCCAAAACCCGATGTCAATAGTGTAAGAACTACTAATATAAACTTGAGTCCAAAAGAGAATACATAAGGTAACTCAAAACATGAAAACCTTGTCTCTGAAATACAATAAAGACATGGTATGATAGAGAAAGATAGTAGGACTCATTCGAATGCCTGAAAGTCACCTACTACCTTAAAAACTCCAATAATCGCCCGAGTTAAGCAGCGTAAGGCGCACCCAACCTGGATCTGCACTAGAAAAGTGAACTAGGAATAAGTACGGTCTACTTGTACTCAATAGGTATCATAGGCCGAACGAGCAAAGTAGAAAATAAATCATATAAAATTCACTAAGGGCACGTCACCTGCAATCAGAAAATATTCCATAACGGTAGTCCACACCGCTTGCACTATCAGATCTATAATATCCATATATAATACAATAACACACCAGATATGGATACAAATATACACAATATCATATTCAAGTAGAACAAAAGAGGAATATGTATAATCAAGATCATCAAGTACAAATGAAGGAAGATAGAAAATTAGACATTTACAATTCAAGAATATAGCACAAATAGATAGTTGACAAGTCAATATGGCAATACAAGCACCACATGATCACAACAAAGTAATTTCAATGTATATGATGATGGTGATGATGATGATGATGCATGAGGTCGTCTCACAACCTCTGAATAGTCACACAATCCCCATATATACCTACGGAGGCAAGCCTCCTAATGCAGGATCCATAGCGGGTTCATTAACCTGTATACAATCCACATATATCATATATCCTTTCAGAAACATCCATCAAAAAGGGTTTTATAAGGTATTACAATATATCTTTCCCAGCACATCCCTCGGGGAAGGTTGTTTTTAAAAAGGTGTTGTCAGTGTTACTAAGGTGTTGCCATGATGGTACCAATGTTTCGTGTATAAGTATGATATAAGGATGTAATGCTAAAAACCGATCACAGTGAGTATTTCCGCAACCAACCATATGATATATTTTCACAACCAACCATAATGATACATTTCCACAACCACGTAAGCCAATATCCACTCATTATTTTTGTTTCGTCCATGAACTTCCACATGTCTAATATGCTAATAAAGTATGAATATAATCATAATACACTAATGGTACCACATTAAGTATATTAACAACATAATACAATTAATCACATGTATTCAAGGTTATCAATACACATAGAACCCCACACAGTCACACATATCGCATAATATCTTAATTTTGATAATTACATCACATATAGGCTCTCATACGGGCAAAAAACATAGATAGCTATTTTTTCATGATTATTTCTTACCCTTAACATGCATTTTGTACCATTATTAACTACCCGGACCAGTCTAAAAGAGTTAAGTCATAACCTACCTCGAATGCTGAAATCGATCTGCTACACTTTGAACATACGATATTACTTTTCACAAATGATCTCGAACTTCACTAAAAGCATCAAATATAAAATCTACATGCCAAAATAAAACCAACGACATCCATATTGACTACTGTAGATTCGGGATCAAAACTGACCCTCGAAAATGGGTTTTCGAAAAAGAATGAAAAATCATAACTTTACTTCAAAAATGAGTTTCCTATATTTTTAGAAACCTATAGCTGAAAACCCAAGTCAAATTGAATAAAAATGAGATTCAAATTGAATAAAAATTATTTTTAAGCTTTACTGGGTAAAATCTTTAAAATTCAGGTGAAAATCAAGAATCGGAGTTGTTTTGAAGATTAAAATTGATGAAAAATTAGTAATTATAAGATTAAAATATTATTCAAGTGAAAATGAGTGAAATTAGGATTTAAAATCAAACCCTAAAATTTTTGAGATCTTAAAAAATTAATTAAGAAATTACTAAGAAAAAGGTGAATTCTTACCTTAAATTCGTAAGAGAATCAAGAAACTGATGTTAATCTAGTTTTCCAATCTCCCACAAGCTTTATTTTTAAGCTCTCACACTATTTTAGGGTTTAACTCTCAAGAGGCAAGGTGAAAGAATGGACAAAATGACCCAAAAAGGGTAAAAAAACTGTGCAGATTTTTCTAAGTCCAAACGGACTTCGACGGGGTGCCCGAGATTCGTTTGGAGTTCGATATAAACAAACGAACTATGAAACCACACTAAATTTGATGTTCCAGAAGTATTAGCAAAGTCGGATTTTTGAAAAAAAATATCATTTTCATAGAGTTGACCCTCGAAACTCGAAATCATAATTTTCTAAATCGAGAGTCGAAATAAGATTTAAAAATCGTAAAATCGCACCAAACATGTTACCACCCTAAATTGATATTCTGGAGATGGTGAGGACGTTGAATTTTTCATTCAAGGTCATTTCAACTAAATGTAGGTCCCATATCCATATTTATAATTTTTTAACTTTTCGACCAATAGGTCGAAATGAGCTTAGGTGCACCGAGACTGAACCAAAGGTCCACTGGTCTAAAATCAATATTCAGAGTTGTTGGCATAGTTCATTCAGCCATATGTCCCACAGATTAAAAGATATCCATATAAATCTAAAATAAGGCTCTCAAAGCCATCAAAAACTTCAATATCGTATAAATGGTATCAAAATACATCGAGAATCATGTCAATCACCCCCACATTCTAGAAATACCTTAATGCAACTACAAAAAGGGGTAAAATAGTCAAATCAAATAAACTCACAAATTTCACATATTTCATCAAAAAGCAGGTCATTACAAGGGGGTTTTATATGACAAACAATGCCGCTTCAATAATGAATTTTCCGCAGAAGCAAATGTCACTTAGGAAACAAACCTCCATAAAAATGGAGGGAGTACCGCTAAAGCAGTTCCATAAAAGAAGATAAAGGGCTACTGAATTGAAGGTATAGCCAGTTTTTCACAAGAGCAGATACGCTTAAGCGGGCCAAGCTGTTAAAACAGCTACCCTAGGAATAGTTGTACCAATAGCTTAAGCCAATTTCACTAAGTTTTGAATATTTCTCAAGATTCAATTGAAGTCTCATGGATGCAACCAAACATGCTATCCAACTGGAAACAAAATTTCGAACTTGATGGAATCAATGAAATGACCAATAGAGATCGTTTCAAAGAAATGTTGATCGAAGTCAACACTTGCCTAACCCTAGCCGAAAATCCATGTTCTGGAGTAATCAAAACTGTCAGAATTCTTATTCGATTCCATTTACTAGGAATGTTGGCAAAGTCAAACTTTTCAGCTTAAAAGCTCCAAAATAGGATGCTTAAAACCCAATCAAACTCCCCGGGAACTGAGCCACCCATCCCAGCAAACCACAAATATCATATAGCAATGACGGGATGGGTCAAAATGGAAAGTGTAGACCTCAAAGTTTTTTGGGATTCTACAAGATGGATCTAATTTTTGTTAGAGTTCTTGGAGTCTACTTTAACCTAAACCTAGCTTGGATGTTACTCTACCCAAAATCCTAAATTATGTCTATTTAATGGGTAACATATTCCCCTTAGGCATCTAAAAAATTTCATAAACTTATGAAATATCATATAGAGATCAACACTCATTCTTCTTGATAATCAAATACATCAAGAAGTTTCACAATTCCTCCATTCACGGAGATCAAATCTAAATCTTTCTGTATTCGAGAAATACGTTAGTAACGATCCTCGAATTAAGAAAAAAATAAAGAGAGAAGAATCAAGGAAACAAACAATATTGTACTCATATTGTTTATCAATCAAAATTTTTGTTTCTTTATATTTTATTTGTGATTGCAATTTATATTCTATCATTGTTAAACTTTATTACAAACAAATTGGTATGCCCAGTGGGATTAAATTTGTCCTTCATTTCTTCTCTCATAAATTAAATCTACAAATATGAAATCAAAAAAACCACAAAAATAAAAGCAATACTTCAAGACTCGTCTTTGAGTTTCATCAAGCTTACACTCCAACAAGCCTTGAAGAAGGGGGCATTTATAGATATCGAAATTTTATTATATTCTACAAGACGAATTCAATTTCTGTTAAAGTTCTTGGAGTCTACTTTACTGTAAACCTAGCTTGGGGGCTACTCTATCCAAAATCTAAAATCATGTCTATTTAAAGGGTAGCATATTCCTTTTTAGAGGCATCTTGAAAATTTCATAAAGTCGTGGAATATCATATAGAAATCAATACTCTCTCTTATTGATAATCAAATACATCAAGAAGATTGCTAACCCTCATTTCAAGAAGATCAAATCCAAATCTTTCTATATTGGAGAAATACGTTATTAACAGTCCTCGAATCACAAACAAAATCAAGAACGAAGTATCAATGGAACAAATAGAATTGCACATATTGTTTATCAATAAAAAAAATTATTTCTTCCTATTTTATTTGTAATTGCAATTTATATTCTATCATTATTAAAATTTATTGCAAACAAAGAGAACACGCAAAAATTTTGAAAATGACCAGGAGAATAATTATATTAGCCTGAAGGTTAATAATGTATCTAGTCAAATACTAGTGATCTAAGTTTTAAGGTTAACAATTTTACAGTAACCAACCAGAAATTTTGAAAGATCGATTAATGGCTTGATGTTTAGGTAAAAGAGAGAAAATATATGTTTCCCAAAGTTATGGAAGTGCTTTCTAAGATAAACATGGAGTAAATTTTATGATTCTTGTCGAGGAAAGCAAAGTAGTTAATTTACCAATTGTCGAGGAAAGCGAAGTAGATAATTTACCAGTTGGGTTATGCAAATATGGATAGTTCATAGTAACCTCAAGCTCACATACTCAGCCAAATTTCTTAAAAAAACACTCTAGGATAATGACATTATACTCGAAAGTGATGATGATGATCAAAGATTAGAAAATGACAAATTGTGACACTAGAGCCTCTTGTGTTCGAAATTTGCAAAATGGTTAATTTATCTTTCCATATTGGAGTATTGGACAACCCACTTCTTGGAAGAAGGGGTTCAAGTAGGACCCACAAAGGGTCCTCACTACTCGAAGATACAAGGACAAAGTTCCCCATAGGTGATAGGTCCATTCATTGCTGCCTTTCTGTGATTGATGATGCACCACCATTTCCAATGCTTTTAGTGGTATTACTACAATTTACAAGTATACTGGTACTTCTTTAGTTGTATATTAGTCCATCATTTTCCTTTTTACAAGCATATTAAAAATTATAAATAAAAAATAATTTTATTAATCTATTTTTATGAAAAAATAAAAAATTTACAAATAACAGTGGATATTTTAAAAAAAAAAATAATTACAAGGATATTATGAAAAAAATTAATTAATGTCATCTTGATTTAGTAAAATGAATAACTAATATGTGACAATTATTTTTAATGGCAGCCCGATGCACTAAGGCCTCATTTGTTTGCACTTAATGGAGGTCTGAATCTGAATGATTCAGACTTTAGATTATTAAGTGCATTTATTTTTCATTAAGATTTTGAATCTTAATACGTGGGAATAGGTTTTAACCATTCAGATCTGAAACTAAGTCTTAATCATTAAGGGGATTCTAATATTCACCACCACTCTAAATATAATCATCAGTCACCACCACTAGCCACCTCTGCCGCTACCACTATTGTCAACCACCATCTAGCCACCAACCAACAACAACAACAACAACCTACATCATCGCAACTACCATGCACAATCATAATTGCTACTAACCACTATTTTCAGTTGCTACCATATCTACCACCTCCATTATTTTAATTATACCATCGCTATCACCACTATCAACGCCAATGTCAATGTCAACACCACCACTATCATCAACCACTATCAGTCAATCCCAACTACTAACCAACTCATCTATCACAACTAGTGTCACTGCTAACTACCACCTCTACCACCGCTTCAACCACCATCATTGCTACAGTATATCTCTACTAATAATCATCTCCACCATCACAGCTAATAATATCTCCAACTACCACCAACACATTGTCAACTATCATGCATTCATTTTTAAGTTATCACAATCAACACCTCCAACTACTAACATCAACCAACTTTACATCACTAGCATCGTCACTATCAATCGTCACCATCATAACAGTCACTACAATATCAAACATCTCTACCATCACAACTATCACCACCAACATTACTAATCACTAACATCAATCACCACCACCACCACCACCATTACAAACCATCTTCATTATCACTAACAAATATAAATATTTTTTCAATCAAATAATAATTTTATTGTATTAAATTAAATAACTTTTAATATATAATTATTTTTTATTTAAATTATATTTTTTAGTATATATGCAAATAAATAAATTTTGCATATTTAGATATTGAAAAATAAATAGTCTTAACCATTCAGTTTTTAGATTTGAAGACAATATCTTAATCATTCAGATTCAGACGTCTGCATCTTAATAAAAACAAATGCAGCCTAAAGTTTCCGCTATGCGCAAGGTCTGGGAAAGGGCCCCACCATAAGGGTGTATTGTATGCGGTCTTAGCTTGCATTTTCGCAAGAGACTGTTTTCAATGATTGAACCTGTGACCTCCTGGTCACATGACAGCAACTTTACCAGTTATTCCAAGGTTTTCCTTCAAAATAGCCATTTTTAATAAGATGATCAATTAAGATGATGATACTAATTATTTTTGAAAAGAAGAAAAGAAAGTACCATCATCTTTAAAGGATCACAAACTACATAAAAGAAGGAAGTAAATTTCAAAATGGGGATTTTAAATACTCCGATCACGAAAATTATGAAGTAGCAGACAAATATCTATATTTTTATAAAATAATATTATATATTTTATATATAAATGACTCATAAATATAATTATTTTTGTGAACGGATTAAATATGCAATTTATTATTGAAAAATAGCAACTACTCCATATGATCTTCTCACATTTAAATTTCAACATTTGTCTCAAAAACAAAAAAAAAATAGCTTTTATTAATGAATTACTCTACCTTATAAATTTAAAGCTATTAAATTCCAGAAATCACATACCTTAACTGAAAAAAAAAAAAAATCTACAAAAGTCACTTGATAAAATACTTAAATCTAGACCAGTTCACTTTGGTCAAAATATTTCAACACGTATTTCTTGGTGTGTGTTAAAAATAACAAAGTAACAGAAGCATTGTCTTCCAACATACCTAAATATCCGAGCAATAATCTAGGGTGTGTTTGGTATGAAGAAAACATTTTCAAGAAAATGTTTTTCAGTTTTCTTATGTTTAGTTGTCTTATATATTTTGGAAAATATTTTTCAAATCAACTTATTTTCCTTAAATCTAAGAAAAATGATTTTCCTTCAAAAAGTAAGGTAAACATTTCCCAAAACTCTTTCAACCTCACTTTAAAGTTGAAATATTCATACAATTCTCAAAATCATCTGTCCCATCCCCCGCTCCCAATATCCTATCACCCCGACACCCCCCTTACCCCCACTCTACCCCCACCCCACCCCTTACCCCTACCCCATCCCTAAAATTTAATTGTTTTAAAAAGTATTTTAAATTTTTTTCTTGGTCCATCCCCTACCCCTCACCCCACCCCTACCCCAATCAGCCCCCTTCTAAAAATAATATCTACATTTTATTTAAAAAATTTAAACTTTTCTCTTACCTCACACCCCTGCCCTCCCTC